>NC_090271.1:297254859-297554859 GCF_040414725.1 Anabrus simplex
GCAAAGGCCGTATTTGTAACCTTTGGAGCAAAGCGCTCTTGAATTGGGAGATTCCTCTCCTCGTCTAACTAAACGCAACATTCGCGATGTTGTAAATTTGTAAATCTGGAGCTGGAAGCTCAGCACTTGTAATTTCCAACCCTTGGTTTTTCTTTCTTGTATCAAACTGCTATTTGTAGCTGTAACCTTGTTATTTCACTAAGTGAAAAGTTTGTTAAGTTTGAGATTTGAAAAGAAATGTAACCTTCCCTTTTTCATTTTTAAGTTAATTTTTGATATCATAGATAGACCTATTCCAAACAGCAACCTTCTTTCACCTCTCTCTGAACCACGGCTACTCCGTAACAACAATAATAATAAGAAATCAAAATGGCGTATAGCTTTTATTGCCGGGAGTGTCCGAGGACAAGTGAGGCTTGCCAAGTGCAGGTCTTTTGAACTGACTCCCGTAGGCAACCCGCGCGTTGGGATGAGGATGAAATGATGATGAAGACAACACATACACTTAGCCCCTGTGCCAGTGAAATTAACCAATTATGGTTAAAATTCTCGACCCTGCCGGGAATCAAACCCAGGACACCTGTGAACAACGGCCTGCACACTAACCATTTATCCATGGGGCCGGACATAATAATAATAATAATAATAATAATAATAATAATAATAATAATAATAATAATAATAATAATAATCTCAGCTACCAAGTTGCATAATTTTTGAAGGGGTGCCACACAGACGGCCTCCCAAGAATTTCAACATTCTGAGTGTGCTGCTGTCTAGCAACAAAGGAGAAATTCTACCGGGTGGATACTACACATGAGTTAATTTAATTTTGTCGATTGACACTGATTGCTAAGTCACAGATCATTAACAACAGTTACATGGAATGCCAATTTCTTTAACTGTTCTTTATAGGTTGATTTCCTCAGACGGAATACAATCCGTGAACTTTAGATCATGAGTCGGACCATCCACCACTGATATTCCAGCTGTTGTACAGTGCTTAATTTTGGACAATGTCGCTGAAGAGTCATTCCAAGATATATCACTTTCTCTTGACTCCCTGTACATTCATATAGGAAACGTATCATATTCAAACATAAAATTATATAATTTGCAGTAGATTTACCGGTGAGATACGTCCCTACTTCGTACTTCTTTCGCCAGGCATAACTTCCTTTGCCTTCAAAGTAATTAGAAAGCCCCTGGGAAGCATTACATTACACTCTGCCAGACCTGTTGAAATATTGCTGTTTATCTGTGGAGAGATTCACAAACTTTCCGATATTAGTCTTCATTACAGCACAGGTGGAGCTTTATTCGCCTTTCCTCGTCTAGGGAAATCTTACCTGCCATTAGCTCTGAGTAATGTCCTTTCCGCACGAAACTGTCTCTGATAGGAAACCATTCATTAGATAATCAGGCCGGGATGAGCCATACCCATAGTCGTTAGTCACGCACGTTGTCTCAGTCCAAGGCAGCTCACGAAAAGGCAGACACTCATTTATTTTTCTCTGTAAGTTGATAACCTCGTTCTCTTGTCCCTTAAAATATCAATCACTCTTAGTCACTTGTGTCTCCTATTGCATCACGGAGGGTGAATTTTGACGAATTTCTGGAAACATAGAGCACATGAGTGTACGGGTATAAAATTCACACAAGACAGCCAATTCAACCTCAGTACAAATCAATCAATCAATCAATCAATCAATCAATCAATCAATCAATCAATCAATCAATCAATCAATCAATCAATCAATCAATCAATCAATCAATCAATCAATCAATCAATCAATCAATCAATCAATCAATCAATCAATCAATCAATCAAAGAGTGTGGTTTTGACACATAAATCAGTTTGTTCGTCTGACATTAACCTACCAACACACACACGTTGAGTCTGGCAAATACTAGCGTCAATATTGCATCGTTCAGTGATCATGTCGACGTTTGTGCCTGGAAAAGAACATTTGCGGCATGCATTGCTTTTTTAATATAATCAAAAGGAAAAGGCTGAGGAAAGTCATCGTTTGCTGGTAGAAATATATGGTGAACACGCTCCGTCGATTAGAACATGTGAGACATGGTTTCAACAATTTAAACGTGGTGATTTCAATGTGAAAGACAGTGCTTTGCGTCTGGTGGAACCAGAGTGGTATTGCGTATTATGAACTCTTGAAGCCCGGCGAAACCATTAATGCACAACGCTATCTCCGACAAATGATTAGTTTAAATCATCCATTGATCGAAAGACGACCGGAATGGGCCAGACGACATGGCAAAGTGAACTTTTAACACGACGATGCGCCGTCTCACACAGGAAAACCAGTGAAACAAACCTTGAAATCGCTTGAATGGGACAACCTTCCACAGCCACCGTACTTCCCCGACCTGGCGCCATCTGACTATCACCTGTTCGCAACATTGAGGCACGCGCTCGCAGATCAGCACTTCAGCAATTTCTAGAAAGTTGGAAAATGGCTCGAAGAAGCAGTTTTTTCTCGAATGGTATTTATAACTTACTTGAAAGATGGGGGGAGGGGGTGGGAGTATATAGAAGCCGATGGCCAATATTTTGAATTTAAAAAAATGAATTTTCCCTTGAAAATTACGTGTTTTCTTTACCACAAAAACCAGATAAAAACTTTTGCATACACCTGGTATCCACTAATATTTTCATTTTATTCGTATGAGGGTAGGTTACCTTTTTGAAAAACGAAAATCCCACCCGAAAATGTACCTGTTACGAAGAATAAAGGAGTATGTTTCACCCATTTTCCAGATCTGATGATTATTTCTGCTTTTGACTTACTTGTTACACAGATTTACAGTGGGGCGTTTTATTGTGGACTGTAACCAATCGAACCTACATATATCTATACCTTGGGTTAGTAATGTTGAGTACGCACTGCCTTTTCCTGCTCAAAATTACTGCGAGTAAAACAAAACCTAGTCTAAAAATATAGAACTAAATGCAATTAAAAAATTTCACATCCTGCTAAATCATTTTAGCATTTTTATGCAAACATTAAAAAATTTAACTATTGCTGGTAAATAACATTGAGATGTTAGAAGCAATTCACCTTAATAATTAAGTAATTAATACTTAAGTAATAATGAAAGAGTTATTCCTCGGTAATTTCCATAAATGTGTGAAGTAACTAACAGATCTTGCTGGTAATTGCATTAACATTTGGGAAAACGTGGGCTATTCCTAAACAAAAATGACAGACATGTTTGTGTTGAAGAAAGTGCCACAAGGATAGTGCCAAAAGTGTCAAGGAAAAACCAGGAAATTACTGTATTTATGGACATCTAGAGTTCTGGAGGTAAAGTCTATTATATTTTTTTTGATTCGTTGTGCCCAACTGTGGAGCGCGTTTGAAATTGTTTTGCACAATGTTTCTTCTTCATTTGTTCCCAATATCTCTTCATTTTTTCACGGTGTTCCTTTCTGCGTGTTTCTGTCCACCCTGAATTTTTTCTTGTTGGTTTCTCTGCAAATTTACGTTTGTTTACTAAGCTTCCAAATTCCATTCTATCTTGAATGGTTTCGCCCTCAACACCCATTTCTTGTAGATCTTCATGAATTTCTGCTAACCAATTGTTGCGGATTTTCAGGGTTAGAGCTAGATTTAGAATTTTCTTTGTCAGCCTGTTATTATCCATTCTGAGTAGGTGTCCGTAGAATTTTAGTCGTCTCTTTCTAATGGTATCTGTGATTTTTTCCTGTGAATTGAAGGATTTCGTGTGGTTTCTTTTTCATCCAAATTCCGTTTTCGAACTTTCGTCCTGGGATTTTTCTGAGAATTTTCCTCTCTTATTTCTCAGTGCTTTTCATTTGTGACCTGCTGCCAATGATCAGTGTTTTAGATGCATAAAGTGCCTCTGGTTTGATGTCTGTATTGTTGTGTCGTAATTTTGCATGTTTTTATATACATCTTTTGTTGTATCTGTTCCATGTGATTTTGTAATCCCTTTGCAGTTTAGCAGTTCTTTCTTTGTTAGCTTCATGACTTAACCCTGCTGGTTGAATAATTTCACCTAGATACTTGAATTTGTCTACTTGGGAATTATTCCACATTTGGTGATTAATGGTTGATTGTCGAATCATGAATTAGTTCCTTCCATAAACTGCGTATTTTCAAATGAAATTTGAAGTGCGGTTTTTGCGGCTATTTCATGCAATTTTTATATGGAGTGGGTTGCTTCTTGTCTGTTGTTCGAAAGGATCGCAAGGTCATCTGCGAAAGCTAAGCAATCAAGGTGAATTTTGTCTTTAAGAAGTCTGCCAATGTTTATACCTTTAGTTTCTTGTCTCCATTCACGAATGACTTTTTCCAAAACTAAATTGAATAGTAGTGGGGACAGTCCATCTCCCTGTCGGACACCAGTTCTGATTTTGAACGGTTCAGAAATTTCTCCCAAGAACTTAACTTATAATGTTGTGTTGGTCAGAGTTTGTTTAATCAATTCCCTCCTTTTCCTGTCGACTTGAAATTCCTCTAGTATGTTGAACAGGGTCTATTATTATTATTATTATTATTATTATTATTATTATTATTATTATTATTATTATTATTATTATTATTATTATTATTATTCCATGAATATGGTGGAACGTGGAGGTGTAAGGTGTCGTGGTGAATAGGCGGACAAGGAAATGACCAGAGCTTAAGTTAAAGCACTACATTTTGAATTTTTTTTCCTTCCTTCTTTCTAATTTGATTTTAAGATTTAATAGACGGAAAATTTGGAACAAATAACAGTTAAATAGGAAAACAAGTGCTCGTTAGCTCTGATAACAACAGCGGACTTTATGTCTAAAAATCAGGTGCAAGAACGAGAGAGAATTAATTACACGATAATACACTGACTGACAGAGCAAATGCAACACCAAGAAGGAGTGGTTCGAAAGGAATGAAAGTTGGGGAAAAAACAGAGACGGCACGGACGAATAATTGATGATTATTTCAAACCGATATGCAGGTTACACAATGCGCACGGCATCGACTCAGTAGGATGTAGGACCACCGCGAGCGGCGATGTACGCAGAAACACGTCGAGGTACAGAGTCAATAAGAATGCGGATGGTGTCCTGAGGGATGGTTTTCCATTCTCTGTCAACCATTTGCCACAGTTGGTCGTCCGTACGAGGCTGGGGCAGAGTTTGCAAACGGCGTCCAATGAGATCCCACACGTGTTCGATTGGTGAGAGATCCGGAGAGTACGCTGGCCACGGAAGCATCTGTACACCTCGTAGAGCCTGTTGGGAGATGCGAGCAATGTGTGGGCGGGCATTATCCTGCTGAAACAGAGCATTGGGCAGCCCCTGAAGGTACGGGAGTGCCACTGCCGCAGCACATGCTGCACGTAGCAGTGGGCATTTAACGTGCCTTGAATACGCACTAGAGGTGACGTGGAATCATACGCAATAGCGCCCCAAACCATGATGCCGCGTTGTCTAGCGGTAGGGCGCTCCACAGTTACTGCCGGATTTGACCTTTCTCCACGCCGACGCCACACTCGTCTGCGGTGACTATCACTGACAGAACAGAAGCGTGACTCATCGGAGAACACGACGTTCCGCCATTCCATCATCCAAGTCGCTCTAGCCCGGCACCATGCCAGGCGTGCACGTCTATGCTGTGGAGTCAATGGTAGTCTTCTGAGCGGACGGCGGGAGTGCAGGCCTCCTTCAACCAATCGACGGGAAATTGTTCTGGTCGATATTGGAACAGCCAGGGTGTCTTGCACATGCTGAAGAATGGCGGTTGACGTGGCGTGCGGGGCTGCCACCGCTTGGCGGCGGATGCGCCGATCCTCGCGTGCTGACGTCACTCGGGCTGCGCCTGGACCCCTCGCACGTGCCACATGTCCCTGCGCCAACCATCTTCGCCACAGGCGCTGCACCGTGGACACATCCCTATGGGTATCGGCTGCGATTTGACGAAGCGACCAACCTGCCCTTCTCAGCCCGATCACCATACCCCTCGTAAAGTCGTCTGTCTGCTGGAAATGCCTCCGTTGACGGCGGCCTGGCATTCTTAGCTATACACGTGTCCTGTGGCACACGACAACACGTTCTACAATGACTGTCGGCTGAGAAATCACGGTACGAAGTGGGCCATTCGCCAACGCCGTGTCCCATTTATCGTTCGCTACGTGCGCAGCACAGCGGTGCATTTTACATCATGAGCATACCTCAGTGACGTCAGTCTACCCTGCAATTGGCATAAAGTTCTGACCACTCCTTCTTGGTGTTGCATTTGCTCTGTCGGTCAGTGTATACAGGAAGTGAGCTTTATAGCTCTGAACAGGTACACTATTTTATAAGAGCATTTTTGTTGCATTAATTGACATAGCCTAGGAGTCTGAGCTTCAAACGTTAACATAGTCCAGTCTCTCAGAAGCACAAGTTTCTTACGAGGTTATGTCCGACAAATCTCAAATAATGCTTTTACAGTCACATCTACTCAACAGTTCGCTACACACTGGTCTATCAACAATTACAAAATAAACAGGGGCAACGAGTGCCCATTCTAAGTGGCCTTAATGTAAAGAGAAATGGTTGAACATGATCGGCCATGAACAAAAGAAACACTTGCACTCCATTTAGAAATACTCTTAGAACCTTAAGTGGGCTTATGACTCGCAGTTACAGAGGGGTGACTAAACACGAAATATTAAATGCCAAAAACGCGTTAAGAGTTTAAACATTCAGAAGATTTTAGTCACCCCGTACAAAGTTGAATGGGAACCTACGGAGGGTGATCACACTTTGTTTCCTTAATTTACATATTTCCCAGCAGAAATTTGAACAGAGTTCTCAGACTTACCAAAAAACTGCATTTAAACCATTGAATAGAATTTTACATAGAACGAAAGACGTTTGAAATATTCCCCTCAAGTTATGTGCCGGAGCTATCACATGTTAAGGAAATTCTGCCATTACCTTCTTTTGCTGGGCCTTCCAACAGCCGATCTGCGGCCCCTGCCTCTGAATAACACGCCGCACTTAATAAACAGGAGCGATGAAGACCACAATACGGCCTGAAAGAGCCCAGCTTTCATAGCATTACGAGGGGAAGTTTCCAAAACTCTTTACAGATAGGCTGGATGCCTGTACACAGCCCCAATTTTAATTGGCTAAATAAAATGATCCAAAATATTCTGATTGGTTAATAATTAAGGAAGCAGTAGGAGTGTTAACAACTTTGATACCTGAACAAAACAATCTTCAAAAACTAAGAATAACCAACTTTGAAATTAGAAATTCCCTTAAGAATTAATTGTCCTTAATCCCGCCAGAAGGGGCACTTAAGCCGATGGTAAAGACATTTAACAGTTGCAACCCCAAGTATTTTGCATCAAATTAGTTCAAGTTGAGTTACATAGATGGCCTTATAGAAGGTGTCCAGTTTAACTCGACGGAGAAGATGTACCCCCGGTACAATTATTATTATTATTATTATTATTATTATTATTATTATTATTATATATTCTTGTTTTGGTCTTCTATGGACTAGGGTATTTCAACTGCTTTCTCCTACTATCTTTCACATATGCCCAGTGTTCCCCATTCTTCTTCGGTGAACATCCCTACGTTCTTCGGTCCACTTCTTGTCGGTTTTCATCTTGGGTTTTGGCTGAAAACTCTGTGTCTTCCCAAGTTTCTTCATCAAAGAGTCACTTTCCAAGATGTCCTCCTGTGAGATCTCCAGTTCTTGTAGGTCTTTTTTCACCTTTATAAACCAGATCCCTTTGCGTTTTTCCTCGAAAAGTAGGCATAGGTTCGATTTAACAATCCTCCGGAGCTCGTTCGTGTCACGTGGCCATAGGAAGAGATTCTCCTTTTGCGTGTGGTTTCTGTTATCTTCTCCACGTATAGATGCAGTTCATCCTTGTGTCGTCTTCTGTACTCTCCTTGTTGTTTTAACAGGCCCATTGACGATTAAAACATTCAAGCGTTGACCGCGTAGATCGCACTTCAAACCTACTTCTCCTAAAATTACATAGACCTGGATTACGAATTACGATGCGATTAGAAGTGTAAGAGATGTCACCTGTTGTATTAATAAACATTTGTGAATATTTCATAATTACATGGTATCAAGTTGCATTGCGCGGGTCAGACGGAGGAAACAGTTCGCCTCTTTGCATGACGTCTACGGAGCTACAGCACGGCCTGTACATCACAAAGGTAGTGACAATAATATCTCTCGAGTTACCCACGGATTCTTACTTGATCTTACCTTTCTTCCTTACATTTCTTCGTGAGCCCTACTGATTTAATTTTTGATGACTGCCCACTCTTAATGTATCGTGGTTCCTTCAACATTTTTATTTTGTTCTTGTTCAATATGTTCTTGAAGGTGTCCCTCAAACTATTTCCTTCCAACTTGTGAACATCATCGATGCTTGCATCCCTTCCTTTATTTAAATTCCTCAGTTTCAGATGGCATTTCATGACCAGAAAGTTGCGGTCGGAATCCACGTCTGCTCTTGAGAAAGTCTTGCAATCAAACACCCGGTTACTGAATCTTTTTCGTAACTATAATAAAGTCTAGTTGATACCTTGCAGTGACTCCAGTTCTCGTTCACGTATACAGCCGTCGTTTGTAGTGCTTCAACCAAGTATTGGCAAGGACTAAAGTATGGTCAGTGTAGGAATCTCCCAGCCATTTTTTTTAATTTATTTGGCTTTAGATCAGTTACAGACCAAACAGCCACCTGGATATTACAGTACGCTGGTTTGAACTTTACAATTCATTACAAGTAATTGTCACAGTGTGAAATGTATACATATACAAATAAAAAACATAGACGTTGCACATCATTACATTGAAATCACACAATTTCACAAAAAAAAATCAAATTTGTAGACAAGTTGTTGTTAAATAGTTCCCAATAATAGTATACACTTTTCTGTTTTTGGTCGCCAGTAGTGTATTTACACAGGTTGGTAACTGTTGCTTAGCGTGAAGCAGAGCTGTAAGAAACACATTTTGTTGTTGGTGGTAATGAGCACATGCAAGAAAGAGATGGTTTAGGTCCTGAATCGACTGACCATCACAGGAACAGTATGGTGTGTCCAGTTCGTTGATGCGATAAAGGTGACTTCTAAAACTTCCGTGGTTGAAGCGCATTCGGGTGATAGTCGAGATGAATCGTCGTTGAGTGTTCCATTGTGCAAACCAAGGACGTCGCGGGGGATTCTGTTCAATCGTTGAGTAAAATTTACCTTTGTGGCTCTTTGTTTCTTCCCACTTCTGTGACCACTGACTATAGGCTCGTTGGAACATAATCACTGTATAATCCATGAAGTTGCTGGGAGTATTCAGGACCTGTCCACTGACACATGCTTTCTTCGCTAAGTCATCTACATATTCATTATGTGGTATCCCGATGTGGGTTGGTACCCATACGAAGTTTACCCTTGAACCGCGTCTTTGGAGTTAATATGCTTTTTTAATAATACTGATATGGTAGATATTGGATTTCTGGGGGATAAGTGGTGTAGATAGTGTGGAAAGGACGCTCAATGAATCTGTAAGGATAGGGATACTCTTACGGTAGAATCGTCTGGCATATTTGAGCGCTTCTATAATGGCAATAGCTTCTGCTGTATAGATAGAAATATGTTCTGGCAAACGAAAACCTTGAGCTTCATGTTGATCAGGACAATAGAATGCATATCCTACGCCACTTATTGGTATTTTTGAGCCATCAGTATAAATTTTAACAGACGAAGGATACCGGAGAGTCAAATCCTCTTGACATAACTGCGCCAATCTGTGATCCTTTTGTAGATATGTTAGTGATCTGTCCACTTCCATAGGGCATATGCAGTGTTCAAATGGAATATCATATACGTCTGCCACACTCTTCTGACAGTTTTGGGTCAGTAGTGTATCTATATATGTGACACTTTGCAGCAGGAGATATCTTTGATTCAAAGAAAGCCGGTCTTAATCGTCTGCTAAATGTTGTAATCTGCGAAGAGGTATTAGAACTGTTGAATTTTTAGTGTGAGTTTCCTTTAGTATGAACTCATCTGAAAGAAACTGTGCACGGATAGTCAAGGGCATCTCTGCGGCTTCCAAGAGTAGAGCATTAGTTGGTGTGGTTTTCATAGCTCCAAGGCAAATGCGTATGCACTGAAATTGAATACTATCTAGTTTATTTAGTAGGCGTTTATTGCCACTGTAATAAAACATGCTTCCATATTCCATCTTCGATCGGATCAGCGTGCGATATAGCACTAAGAGTACAGATGGGTGTGCTCCCCGCCAAGTTCGAGTTAATGTGCGTAGGATATTGATCCCTTGTTCCAATTTTGGAATAATATGTTGCATATGAGCAGTCCACGTGAGACGGGAATCATACACAAGTCCGAGGAATTTGGTTTGTGGTTGAACTAAGATGCTATGTGATCCCAGGATGAAGTTTTAAATTGGTGGTTCAATTCTTCTTTTTGTGAATATTACTGCCGAGGATTTACTTGCAGAGAGGTCTAACCCATGTTGATGTAACCACTGATTTACATGCTGCATAGTATCTGCAAGACGACACTTGGCAGCAGGTACTGTCGTCGCTGAGGTAAACATACATACGTCATCAGCATACTGAAGAAGGCTAACTCTAGGAGGCAGAATATTTTCCAAATCTCGGGTATAAATGGTATACAGTAGGGGAATAAGTACAGCACCTTGAGGTAGTCCTTGGGTCGATCGTCGTAGCCCGAGAAGTCTATGGTTATAACGAAAATAAAGCCATCTAACATGTATAAATTGATATATACCAGACACAAAATTTGGAGGCAATCCAAGAGCAATCAGTTTGTCCATCAGTATTGGTATTCGTACATTACCATACGTAGCGGATATGTCCAAAAAGAGAGCACAAAGGTAGTGTTTATTTAGAAAAGCTGTATGAATCGCTGCGGTTAATATGGCGTGGTTATCATACGTGCCACGGCCCTTGCGGAATCCATTTTGTGTAGAAGGTAGCAGAGATTGTGATTCTAGCCACCAATCCAAGCGATTTTTAATCATTCTTTCCACCGTTTTACCAATGCAGGAAGAAAGAACAATAGCTCGATATCCTGCTGGATCTCCTGGCTCTTTTCCTGGCTTGAGGATGGGAACTACAATTTGTGTCTTCCATGACTCAGGTATGCATTTTTGAAACCAAAGTTCATTGACAATTCGGAGGAAAAGCTGCAATGTTTCGTCAGGAAGGTGTTGTAACATGGGGTATCGGATTTCATCGATGCCCGGTGCTGTATTGGCGGAGTTCTTAATGGCCACACGGAGCTCGTTGATTGTAAATGGCGAACAGAGAAAGTGTTCGGAGTGCTCTTCATTAAATGTACACGGTGGATAACTAGGTGATGGTGGCGTAATTCTATCAGCAAAAGCCTCTAACCAAGAGGTATCAGGTGACGAATCCTGAGTACTATAATTTCTGTTGCGCAAATGGCGTATGCGATGCCAGATATCTGCTATTGGGGTTTCCTTATTCAATATGGAGCAGTATTTTTTGCCAACTCTGTTTCTTGGTTTGCTTGAGAAATCGCTTGGTTCGAGCAGAAATCTTCTGATATTGTAGGTATGTTTCTTGAGTAGGGTGTGTTCGGAATTCCCGGAGAGCCGTCTGCCGGAGAGCAATGGCACGGGAACAATCAGCGTTCCACCATACTGTTGGAGTGTTTTTCTGACCAGGAGGTTTTCTCAGGGGGATAGATATATGAGCAACACGTTCCATCATCTCGACAAAGGTATTATAATTGTCCATGGCGGATGTTTGGGTCCGGAAACAGCGTGTTTCCTCAAGTATTTTAGCCGTAAAAAGCGTCCAGTCTGCACCATGCATATTCCACTTGCTTGATGGATATGGTGAGGGGTTACTTGTAGCAGAAATATCAATGTTTATAAGTATTGGATAGTGATTTGAACCAAGCGAGTCTTTAAGTGCATTCCAGTGGGTGATTGTGGCAATGGCGGGAGAGCACATTGTTATATCAACTGCCGATGGACGGTGACATAAGGACGGAACTAGTGTTGGTGAGCCGTCATTCAATATAGATAGATTGAAAGTGTCGACTGTCTCTAAAATATTGCAACCCTGTCGGTCGGTGAAGGCACACCCCCAGGTAGTACTGTGTGCGTTGAGGTCGGCGCATATAAGGTACGGTGGTGCCAAAGCAGATAAAATTTGATTCCAAACTGCCGGTGTTATAATTCTGCCTGGTTTACAATATATTGAAAAACATGTTGAACTCAAGCGCAGGTAAATGGATTCGTGCTGCAACGAGTTGTATACCAGGATCTACCCCCACTGTGACAGGCAGTACCTTAAAAGGAACTGCATTATGTATGAAAAGTGCTGTGCCTCCTTTGCCATCGAACCGATCGTCTCGTAGAATATTATAACTTCGAAATCTTATAAGTTTTGATGCGTTGAACCGCGTCTCGGAAATCGCTGCCACCTTGATATCTCTGCAACCAAGTTCGTGCTCTAAACTTTCCTTATTAGCAATGGCAGATCTAGCATTCCACTGCAGGACCTTAAAACACATTGAATTTATTTATTAAACTAGATATTAAATCCCGAATGACAAGGGGATTTTCTATGGGTGTTGTCTGAGACGAGGTGATTATATGCATGATAAGTTTGACTAATTCTTCTATAATGATGTTATTTCGATTGATGGAATGATCAGGAATGTTATGTAGACGAGGAGGATATGGGTTTTGTCTAATAGGTGTAATTGGTAATTGTTGAGGAGCAAACACTCGTTGGTGTGGGGGAGGGTAAGTTGGGGAGGGAGGGGGAGCTTCTTGGCGGCGAGTAGGACGTTGAGTGGAGAGGGAGGGAAGTTGTCGTTGCATAGGCGCGGCATGATGCGGTGAGAGTAGCCCTTGTTCCTGTTGTCCTTGATATTGTGGATGGGATAACTGTTGTGATGATTGCATTGATGGCAATGCTGTATGATACTGAGTGTTTATTATAGATGAATTTTGTAGTGGTTGTATTGGTCGAGGAGGAAATTCTTCGCGGCTACTGTATTGTGGTACAGTAGCCAGTAGCAACCACCTGAGCGTATCCCTGACTTTGCTGCTCTGTTGATGTATGCATAGGAGGTGTGTTATAAGCAGTTGCCCTTTTCATGTCCCGCTGTCTGACGTACACCGGACAGTTCTTATCTGAAGCAAAATGTTGACCTTGACAGAGTGCACACCGAACTTCCGTGGTCTTGTCACAGTTTTCTGTTAAGTGTGGACCCGCACATCTATTACAGCGCGCTACTCTTGACTTACATTGTACTTGCCTGTGGCCCAGGCGTAAACATATTTCACACTGCACTACCGGAGCAACATACGGTTCCACAGCACAGCGAGTTCCCAATATAGCTATATGAGTGGGGAGGGACTGCGATCGAAAAGTTACGAGACACACTGGGATTGCTATAACTTGATCTGGGTTCGTAGGTGATCTTTTGGTATATCTCTTAATACGCACAACTGGATATGGAGAGTCAATTTCTTCTAAAATTCCCTGCTCTCTTAATGTGGTGTCGACATTTCTGATTATACCCTGTTTATGGATAAGAAAGTTGGGAATGTAAGCTTCTAAATTCCGTTGTTTAAAAACATCACGTTGTACAATTAAATTAGCAGATCCTGCCGTGCGAGCTACAATTTTTAAACGATTTTTTCCAATAGGGCGTATGTCAACCAATTCCTTTTTAAAGGCATTGTTATGTTGAAAAAGCAGTTTACCTATCGACATAGGGTGTAGATGACCAACTTTACTGTCCAAACTTTCTACGAAAATACAGTACGGGCCTATGTCTGTGCGACTATATCTATTGTCTTTACTTTGATAGGTAGGCGCTGTCTTAGCAGAACTAAGCTTATTTGATCTTGAGTTAGTATTTACTGGCACGTCTTGAACGGAGGATTTACTAGATGCTGAAGTACTGGCGTCTGACATATCCAAGTTTATCAACTTTTCGACTTCGTTTATAGTTCCATTTGACTGTCCTACCATTTGTCCGCAAAACCGTTTAGCTGGTTGATTAGGTACATCTACACTATTATCTAGTAGGTCATTACCGTGATGAGGAGTACATAGATTATTACCTGCAGGTGTGATGGGGTATGAGGGCCCGTGTTCTGAGCGGCGTTATATTGCTGGTGCTGGTCCTGCTGCTGCTGTTGATGTTGGTGTGGCTGATGAGAATAACTTGCTAACTGTTGATGATCATAACTGGCAGGTGCTGGTTGAAATTGTGATGTTCCGTTCAATAGAGTAGGCCTGTGGTTCACTGAGTCTAATTGAGGTAGCGTGTCGTGCATATAACAAGTCACTAATGCCAACTTAATGGACTGCCCCGTATCTAGGGGGTCAGCCATTGTATAGTATTAACTAACTGATACTAAACTTGTCCACGATTCACTGTATTAAACGGTAAACTATGATGAGTTCACTAATGAAATGATTATGTCTGAAGATGGTTTCACTGCCGCACTGACAAGTCTCACTAGCTATAGCGGAGTCGAGCTATGTTACAACCTGCCTGTCCGGCTGCTCGCCACGAACTGCCCAGCCCAATTCTCCTACTGCAATAACTTCCCTTCGTACGCTTGCCGCTGCTTTTCAGTTCCCTATCACAATTAGATTGTCATATCAATTTACATGTTTACTCGTCTCTATATATTCCTTCGATTTCCTCATCATTCACTGAACTTGTAGGCTTATGGGCCTACAATGTTGTAATGGACACTGGTTTTGCATGTATCTTGACGATAATAAGTCATTTCCTATGCTACTCATAGTAGCTTGTCTGCTGCCCTACTTGCATTATGAAACAAATCCTGCATTCCCACTGTTTATTTTATATTGGTAATTCTGTTGTCGCCCTGACCTAAATCCCCGCTCATCTTGCTAATGTACTTCACTTATACCATCTCAATCTAATTTTATTCTTTCCACTTCCTTTTTCTGATTCTTGAACCTACCACAACGATTCAAACTTCCATCATCCGACTCTCCGACTAACAGAATACGAGTACCGTCTGCCTCATGATTATTATCTCTCGTGTAGTCCCATCCCGGATATCCGAATGGGGTATTAATTTATCTCCATGAATTTTTATCGGGAAAAAGGCATCTTCATACATCATTCGTTCACACTGAGAGATCTCCATATATGCAGTTTCCCGTTGCTTTCACTACTAACATAGCTAAGCTAAGTACAATTACAAGGCCATATCAATGCATCATCCAGACTGCGGCCCTTGCAAATTCTAAAATACTGCTACCCCTCATTTCGATGAACCATTCGTTATTCTGGCCTGTCAAAACATACACCTATCCGGAATGGTTGCATTTATGGCTCGGCTATCTGCTGTAAGGGACGCACAAGCCTCTCTACCGTGGCAGTTTGATAATATCACCATATTATGGTTCACAGTGGAAGGAATTAATCAAACAGAGTTAAAATCTCGGATCGGTCGGGAATCGAAGACCAGTACGCCGAACTACACGTTAAGCTCGAACGTTATTGTTTTATTAATATGGCGCAACCATTTACAGTATGTTTACAGTTATTGCTAATATAAGAATATCTGCTCTCAGAATGTTTAAAATGTCCAAAAAGGTAAACGAATCACATAATTAAGTAGGCATCTATTTTTATACAGTGAGGGTTTCTTAACAATAGTTAACTACAACAACGTTATGCTACACCGATGCGCTATACATCAGTCACTACTGATCTGCATTTAGGGCAGTCGCCCCAGGTGGCAGATTCCCTATCTGTTGCTTTCCTAGCCTTTTCCTAAATGATTTCGAATAAATTTATTGAACATCTCCATTGGTAAGTTATTCCAATCCATAACTCCCCTTCCTATAAACGGACATTTTCCCCAATTCGTCCTCTTGAATTTCAACTTTATCTACATATTGTGATCTTTCCTACTCTTAAAGACACCACGCAAAATTAATCGTATACTAATGTCATTCCACGCCACCTCTCCACTCACGGCTCAGACCATACCACTTAGTCAAGCAGCTCGCATCCCTTCTCCCAAGTCTTCCCAGCCCAAACTTTGCAACAATTGTGTAACGCTACTCCTTTGTTGAAAATCACCAAGAACAAATCGAGCTGCCTTTCTTTGAATTTTTTTCCAATTCTCGATTCAATTAATCCTGGTGAGGTTCGCATACACTGGAACCATACTCTAGTTGGGGTCTTACCAGAGACCGGTATGCCCTATTCATTACATCCTTACTACAACCCCCAAACACCCTCATAATCATGTGCAGAGATCTGTACCCTTTATTTACAATCCCATTTATGTGATTACCCCAATGAATATCATTCCTCATATTAACACCTAGGTACTTACAATGATCCCCATAAGGAACTTTCACCCCATAAACGCAGTAATTAAAAGTAAGGGAACTTCTCCTATTTGTGAAATTTACAACCTCACTTTTAACCCCGTTTATCACCATACCATTCCCCTTGTCCATCTCACAACATTATCGAGGTCATTTTACTGTTGCTAATAATCTTGTAACTTACTTATTACTCTATACAGAATAACATCATCCGCAAAATCCCTTATCTTTGATCCCTCTTCTTTACTCATATCATTTATATATATAAGGAAACGTAAAGGTCCAATAATACTGCCTTGAGGAATTCCCCTCTTAATTATTAAGGTGTGAGATAAGGCTAGGCCTACTCTAATTCTCTGAGTTCTATCATCTAGAAATATAGCCAACAATTCAGGCACCTTTTTGTCTTGTCCAATTGCACTCATTTTTGCCAGTAGTCTCCCATGATCCACTCTATCAAATGCCCTAGATAGGTCAATCACAATACAGTGCATTTGACCTCCTGAATCCATGTTATCTGTTATACCTTGCTGGAATCCTACAAGTTGAGCTTCAGTGGAATAAGCAATGGCAAACTACCTCACTCCTCGTCTTGCCTAGTACGCCTCATTTTGGTGCTGCCATTGGTTTTTGCGGTTTCCTTATAACCGCATAACCTTTGGTGGTGCTATTTTAGGATCCAACCAGCCTCTGGGCTGATGACCTAAACACAGTGGAATAACCTTTCTTAAACCCGAACTGCCATCTTTCGAACCAGTTATTAATTTAGCAAGCATGTCTGATGCAATCGGAAAGAATGCTTTCCCAAAGCTTACATGTAATGCAAGTCAAACGCTCTCCGTATGTTGCTTTTGACGAAAGAGGTCTCCAAAGAAAGATGTTCCATTTCAGAAGGAAACATATTCACGTAACTTTAGAATTACTGGTGGAATCATGGGTCGTTTCTTTAAGTGACGTCTTTGCTATGTAAATGAGGATTCCGGGGCTATTTCATTTAAAGTCCATCCCAAGAAGAACATTGAAGAGAGAAGAGATGTTTATTGGTTGTTTAGTTAAAGTATCCCAGAGGTCCCAAGCTAGGACACATGCGAGAGAAGAGGGAGTAAACCAGCCTTGTGCTGCTGTGTGAACACGTGCGTACAGTCTTCTTACATGAAATATTGACCTTGTGCCCGTGTTTGGATAAAGCCTACCCCTCATCCCATCGCAAAATAAACAAGGTGCTGAGCTACTTTAACATTTATTCTTCGGAGTTAGTTTGGACCATACCATGAGGCTGGGTACAGATAAAACGGGCAACCGATCCTCAGACGGCAGAAAAGAAAACGGCATACGTTTGATCTCCTGGCCCCTCGCTTCCCCTGCAGTGGTAATTTTTGACAATAGTAGAAGTTCTCAATCCCCGACAGAAATCCTCACAACTCTGTTGCTAATGCACCTCATAGATAGAATCGAAATACACAAAAGACGGAACGGTGAGTAACCAAGATAGATTTGTGAATCTCCTAGCAGTTAATGAGGAGGACGACGAATAGAGGTAAGGGAAATAATGTATTTTTAAACATAGCTAGATTTGTTGGTTATTTAATGTCCCAAATACACATTCCAACATGTAATTTTTTTACAAGTTGCTTTATATCGCACAGACAGAGTTAGGTCTTATGGCGACGATGGGAGAGGAAAGGGCTAGGAGTGGGAAGGAAGCGGCTGTGGGTTTAATTAAGGTACAGTCCCAGCACTTTTCGGGTGTGAAAACTCGAAAAAAAAATAAAACTATCTTCAGGGTTGCCGCCAGTGGGGCTCAAACCCACTATCTCCCTAATACTGGATTCTGGCCACACATAAACAAATACAGCTAAAGAGCTCGATATTTTTTATTATTGATATTATCACACCAGTTCCTAGTTCTTGATTTCATTTTTTTACTTAAAGCGAAACATTAATATTAGCAGTATAAAAATAATATTTTACCCAACGTCGCCATAAGACCTATCTGTGTCGGTGCGACGTAAAGCAAGGGGAAAAAAATAAAGTAATATTTTAACAGGCCTACTTTCATTTGAACTTGAAGTTTAGCTCATGGCGATCATTTACGGCTATTTGAATGTTCTTTGTCGAGTTTATTTACCAATTCCTTGTTTAATTTTTTTGGTTTCTTCCTTCCTTCCTTCCTTCCTTCCTTCCTTCCTTCCTTCCTTCCTTCCTTCCTTCCTTCCTTCCTTCTAACACCTTCGCCCACCGCACGGGTTATGCACGAAAAAAGAAACGAAATTCTGCGATATTGGCTTGGCTGTGGTTCATGGTCAGGTTTTCAAATTTATATTTTGTCTTAAGGATAAATTAAATGCTAACATGTTTAAATAATCGACATAAAATATGAGAACAATGCTCTTGACAGCACTCACTTGCCTTTTGAACAACACGCTCCCCTTGCGTCCAAAGGAAAGAAACCTACTGACAACCTCCATTATCACTGGGGCAGGTCACGTTTAGGGATCAGAAGTTGCCACCTGGGATACATTCACCTTCCCAACTTTAGGATGACCAATTAAGATATCAACACTTCGCTGTACCTCAGACGTCGTTCTAAGGCTGTGCACAGCATGATAAAATGAGTGATTCTGAACAGAAATCCGGCAATTTCATCGTTTGGGCTAAAATAAATATTGTAAAGTTTAGGCGGGTAGGTAAATTACTACACACAACTGGTAGGGTTTCATCTAATATTGATTAACTAACACTAATTTCTATACGCCAGCCCCGTGGTGTAGGGGTAGCGTGCCTGCCTCTTACCTGGAGGCTCGTGGTTCAATTCCCGACCAGGTCAGGGATTTTTACCGGGATCTGAGTGCTGGTTCGAGGTCCACTCAGCCTACGTGATTACAATTGAGGAGCTAGCTGACGGTGAGATGGTGGACTCAGTCTAGAGACCCAAGAATTCGTCGTGCTGACCACACGATATCTCGCAATCTGCATGCCTTCCGGTTGAGTAGCGGTCACTTGCTACGCCAAAGCCCTTCGGGGTTGTTGCGCCATGGGGATTGGTTTTAATTGCTATACAATTACACAGACACATAAACAGGATATTTCGCGGTCTCCATCTGTCCTCACTGTTAATTCACACAAGTCAAAACCATTACACTAGACAAAATTCAGCAACAATCACTATGACACTAGGGAGGGTTAGTCAATACGTGAGTTGGATGTTTTGCAGGTGGGCGAAAAAGAAATACCACGGTTTGTTATCAGGATCATTCCATTAGTTTTTGACGTAGTTACCATAGCAATGATAGTAAAAATGATCGATCGAGTTGGAAATGTGGTAAGGGTCACATAGCTGTGAGTTTGCATCCGGGAGATAGTGGATTCAAACACCACCGTCCGCCACCCTGAAGATGGCTATCCGTGGCTTCCCATTTTCACACCAGGCAAATGGTGGGCTTGTACCTTAATTAAGATCAAGCCGCTACCTTCCCTATCCTAGCCCTTTAACTTCACTGCGTCGCCAAAATCCATAGATTCGATAGAGCGACTTTGATCCACTAGCAAAATAAAAGCGCAAAACGGTCTTTTCTTTCCTTGCGTTCCGTTCGTTGAACAGCACTAACTGACTCAGGGTTTCACGTGTGTTCCCCAGTACCATTTCATCCTTGGCATTAACCAACACGCCTGATTTGATGGGTAGCAAGTCTGCTCCTCATCTTTGGCATTCGTTCGATTCATAGCACCACTTCCCTACTTGTTCGACAGACAAAATAATCTTTATGTATACAAGTACAATCCTCCTGTGGAACCTGACAGCTTTCATGTTTTTTGTGCCCAGAAAATGCACCACTATATGAACCTCTTCTCGCGACCCTACTTTAAGTAATTTCATTATTTCGCATCCGCCACTGTGTCGAGATTGGGATGTACAAACTGGAGGGTACATCAGCTGGAGTGAGTTCCTTTCCTTTGTTTCTAAACAACAAACGAGGCAGTTTTTCCTTAGGTTTATCATCAACACATGAGCAATAAAAATGTGATAAATATAGTATCAAGAAATAAAAGGAGAGAGGTTTCAGTTATTATTAGCGTTGAAACTATCGACTGCTGATTTGAAGGAACTGGTGCCATAAATATTAGTGCAATGTGAACTTATACCGATTAAAGGCATACTAAAATATTTTTTATTCACCAGGCCTTCTAATCATAGTGTTGATTGTAGAATATTCTACTCGTTATAACTAACCTTACTGAGTGACATAATGCTCAAGTAGTTTTATTACAGTGAATAGAGTAGGAAGTTGGGTGCTAGGAAATGCTTGTTTATTTTAAGAGTTACACCGACCATTAGAGCTGTTTCATGTTCTTTTTACAACTTAAGAACATGCGATTCGAACATTTGAAGTGAACTCACAGCGCTTCCTGCTGTAATGGTGACAGAAAATGATGAGGCCCATTCGTCGCACGTTTAGAAAGGTTAGGGGCAAATCAGATAATTGATTTCCATGTTTGGAGTTACTGTAATTCAAAACACTTCAGGATACTATTTTAAGGGAAGTGATACTCTTAATTGGAGAATCCTATGCTAGAGTTAACCAACTATATATCTAACATATTTCAGCATCATATTTTGAATTCATTTTGAAGAAAGAAGATATATCATTGGTACGTTTTCTTCAATTACAATAGGAAAAAATGAATGTCCACCTAATGGATACGCATACTTCAGTATACTCCAGCGAATACATGGATTCGTTATCATAAAGAACTGTCTAGCAATGAATGGCGTGAGGCAATAAAAATGAATGCCAATGTCTCTGCTGAGCGTAGTGTAGGCCCTACTTGGCAGATCCCAGGGCATCAGCCTCTGTCGGCGTTGCCACAGAGAGTTCGAAACTCTTTCGCATGTCCTGGGAGCCTGTCCATATGGTGATTTACGACGCAACGCACTCCATAATGTAGCCAGATCAATGAGAGCTAACGCTTTGAGAGCACAGGTTATAATTTCTATGAAGAAGTACATGGTCTCTCCAACAAAGGAAGCAACCGACGCATTGACATTATTGCTTTTAACCACTCTGTTCTGAAGGTTTTATCATTGATCCAACAATTCGACTTGAGACCAACGAAAACCAATCAGAAGTGGTCGATGCGGAAAAGAAGAAGAATTTATGAAGAAACGGTGAACTTCTATAAGCAAAAAGTACAAGCTGTCATCCATGTCTGTAATCGGCTTGTTGTTAGGTGCCTGAGGAACCATTCCTAAATTTTCTGTCAACTTTTGCAATACCTTTGTGCTGAATAGAGTTTGCATGTATAACATCGCCATTACTACTCTCAAGAAGTCCATCATGATCTTCAAGAAACATGTTTGCGGTTCCCAGATAAATGTTGACGTGCCTCACGCTTTGGCCTACACTTAATTTCGTAGTATCTCGTGGGTCTATCTGTATCTATTATTGTTCTTAAGGTACTCTTTGTCCTTGAGCAACTTGCAGCTGTTGCAGGAAGATTGAATAATTTAAAAAAATGTGATTATACGACTTCCCACCGTGGTACTAGTTTCGTAGTTTCGACAATAATCTAGGATATCTATTATATTTCTATTCTATACTATATTCCCCTTAGTATAATTGTAATATATATGTATATATATAAATGAATGTTTGTATGTTTGTATGTATGTACATGACACATCTCCTCCTAAACTACTGGAGAAAAATCAAAGAAATTTGGTACACTCATAACTTACCATCTGGAGACGAGCACTGTGGGGTAAGCCATCCCTAGCACAATTAGGTGTGGGGGTCAGGGTGGTTATATATAAAATTAATAGAAAGTAGTGTCGAATACATAGTTTTCGGGTTCGCTGACATGAATAGTGACACGCCGGATTTTTTAAAAGAACAAGTCAGCCCCCTTCGTGAAGGGGGGCGAGGGGGCAGTGATATATAAAAATAATAGGTAATGGCGTCGAATCCATTGCTTTCGGGGTCGCTGAGATGAATAGTAACACTCCGAAATTTTTTAAAGTCCAACTTCAGCCCCCTTTGAAATGGGGGGTCCGAGGGGGAGTGATACATAAAAATTATCCAAAATAGGGACGAATCTATACATTTCGTGGTCGCTGAGGTGAATAATGACATTCCGGAATTTTTTAAGTCCAACTTCAGCCCCCTTTCGTGTGGGGGTGGGGGCGATTTGTTAGTGATATATGAAAATAATCGAAAATAGTGTCGAATCCATACTTTTTGGGGTTGCTGAGATGAATAGTACAAGTTCGGTCCGCTTTGGGGTGGGAGGCGTACAAATATTACCTACTATCTAGAAAATATACTGTAGGGGCAGGACGTCCCTAGAACCCATAGGGAACGGGGTTAAATATAACCCATATTAAAAAATGAAAGTCGGTTTGGAACTATCTATATACGTAGTACAGGCTACTGTGCTGTATATATAAGTTAAGGTATAAAAATTAAAATAGACGTGAATTAATGAGGCACTTCCAGGCAACCTAGAAACCTAAAACTTGGTACCAGAGAAGCTGGTGACTTCATGAACCCAAGAAAAATAGAAAATTTTTAAAATACTCTGAGGGGCCACGCTCGTAGTCTCAAATTTGGGGCTCAGCATAAGAACGCATATACTTATCCTAAACGATAACCTATAGGTTTCATGGGCTTAAAAGTCTCCTGAAAGTCCTAATTTTTAATCCCCTCCCCCATATCAAGATGGCGGCAAAATCTGACAGACGAGCTAGAAAATTGAAATTGAGCAAAATTATAGCTGTTTAGCCTGTAATCGACGGAAAAATTACAAGATGTTAAAAATGTTTATTTTTTACCCCCCAAAAATATCGAAATATGGAGGCAATCTTAAAGACGGTGCAGACCTTCCTTTTGAGGTATTTGGTGGCTAAACGGTAAGTCGTATCACAAAACGGATGGCACCTTCTCGGTTCAATTTGGAGTGATCTACAACTTTGGTCCTATGACTTTTTTGTCGTACCTCTATCCCTTATAAGTTAAATTTGACTGTATTTCTGGATTATACGTATTTTTTGCACTTCTGACACGTATAATTGGTAGTTTGATTCACTTATCCGAAAGATAGGATCATCAACGTTTACGCGAACCTTGGCCCACTCAGTAGCTATATGTGTACCAAATTCTATGTTTGTAGTTGTCACATGTGTGTCCGAAGAGTAATTCAATGTGAGAAAACTCTACCAAAATTTCACCGTATTCAACATTCTAACTCAATCTTACCCATAAACAGATGATATACGAGAACATATCACATGACCTTCCATTTAGACCGTTATATATGGCGTCTTATCGTAGGCCTACAATCCTTTTGTCGATATGGTGTACCTTTTAGAGCAGTTAATCTTCAAATGAAGGTAAAAATGCACTTACCTTAATATGTCGATCTCTATTTATTCATTGAAATCGATTTGTAGCGATCCAGAAGGAGTTTGCGTGCCTTTGTAATAAATACTTTACAAATCGATAATGACTCTCAGCAGGAGGGCATTTGCTATTTTAATTAGTACTCCCCACATCGACTTAAACTGGCAGTATGAATGGAGTCTATCTCCAACTCCTGTGTACCATTTTATTAATATTTTCCTTGTTGACTTGACTGGCAGAAGGCTAGGGAACATACAATTTTTTAAAGCTCCCATAACCGATTGTGTGTGGTATTAGGCTGGGGTGCTCGCCAGTATAAACAAATTTGCCCATCTAAAATATGCTTGACGTTAGGCATAGCGGCCTGCTATCATAATGGAAACTCAACAACTCGGTGTGACTGGCAGTAAGCTGACTGGCATTAGGAAAAGGGGCCTGTCATTATATTGATAACAGCACTACTCACTTTTGACTGGCTGTAAGGAAGGTGCCTGCCATTATAATAAAAATTCCTCGATTGTTATCTGTCTGGAAGTAGGAAATGGGGCCTTTCATTGTAACGAAAACTCCCAAAATATATTGTGACCGAGGAGCGATTGCGACTGCGAATGGCAGTAGGTTAGTGGACCTGCCGTTATCGTCACAACTCCACAACTCGCTCTTTACGTTAGAAGCAACGTATGTGGACCTCCCTATGCTGTTTCTCGGATAACGTTGCGAGACATGGAATTAAAAAATATCTTATTCACTGCATGTACATTAATTTACTTAGATATCCGTATACAATATAGAATACCGTAGCGAAGTACGGGTACATTTGCTAGTGGTTTAATATAAATTTACCATCAGATTTTAAGAACAAATGTTATAATTGTTTCAAGGACGCAGTTTCTCAATTGTAATTATACGTGGCTAAAGGTGACCTAGATTATGGTCAAAACAAGTACCACAGTGTGATGTTTGTATAATCACAAGTAAAATGTGTATTGATTAGGTGGATATTCTTATTTTTATCCTATTGTAATTGTTCATCAATACAGACCAAACATTAAGATTATGTCATGTGATAAGTTTTCCTCATTAATATGAAAACCTGTACACTATTCCTGTTATCTTTAAGTTTAAAGAGATGTCTGGACACTATTTAATTTGCAATCGTATACTTCTAAAAGGAGCAGTTAAGGGGATACGGAGCTGCCTATCTTACCAATGTTAAATTTGTTCAATTCATGTTCCTTTTTCTCAGGATCTAATAAACTTATGAAAATGAAATTTATGTCACATTTTATTCAAACCTTACTTGGCATACCGACGGAGCGTTTTTGTAATTGGACTTAAGGGGACTCAGTTACATATTTTTTTACACAGTTAATAAATAAAATAATTTTTTTCCTAAAAACAGCCAAATCTCAAACAGTTTTATATAAATCAGGAAATCCCTCCGTTAAAATGGTAACCAATATGAAACAAATTAATTTTGAAAATTACACAGCTCTGTGATAAATAGTCACCTAGAAAAAGGAACATACATTTTAAAAAATCGGAAACTGAGAAAACTGCAGTTAAAACTTTAAACACATATGATTTTGTCATTGTTAGCGCAAGTTTAGATTAAAATTGTGGCAACTTTTAATTGTTAAGCTATGATGTATTATACATCATTTTAAAGAGCAGACTTAAGATTTTCATAAAATAAAAAAAAAATAGTTTTGACCATTTTAACCGTTCCGTATCCCCTTAAATTCCAATTTTTGTAGGTGGCTTATTTTAGCATAAGATCCTCCAATTTTATTAGATGATTCATTCTTAAATCTTGTAATATTATTTTTACAATTACCGTAAGTAACGTACATGTAAATGCATACATGATATCGAAGCTGAAACGTTGTACGATGACAGAAAAAGAGAAAAAACTTTAAACGTGGTAAGATATCCGAGGGTCATTTTACCTCTCATTGCAAACATAGTCCTGGTGAGTTATACAAATAACCACTACCTCTTACAGTTCATCCTATCAGTGATGGAATGTTAGCCTCTTAAGGTCATGCATTCAAAGTCCGCGGAAATAGTCAATTGTCTGCAGGGAGTAAAATACTTTATTTTTTACTCTCTATCACTGCGTATCGACATGTAAAAGATACTTGGTAACACACTCAGAGTTTATTCGCATAATTATTAATAAACTGGGTAATACGTCGCCCAATAGAGTTCCAGGATTTTGCCACCTGTAACAGTAAAACAAAAGGTCGGCACGGACGCGGATGGCATCAGTTCAAAATGTCAGCACACGGTAAGTAAGGACGGAAGATAGTTCTTATATTTATTTATTTATTTATTTATTTATTTATTTATTTATTTATTTATTTATTTTTATTTATTGAACGATTAACATAACAGGCTTTCTTCCAATTACAATGTTCATAATATATAATTAATAATTACACTACTAAACATTAACAATAAAAATTGAAAAATGCAAAAACTACCCAATTTAGATTTGAGGATCCCAAACATGAGAAAGTTGGTAATAAAATAAAAATATACAGATGCTACAATAAGTTATTTTTACAGTGGTGCATTTTACAAAGTGTCATATTCAGTTATGAAGTTAAATCATACGAACAGAATCGTATTGTTATTCTAAGTATGTCAATTTCACATAATGAGGAAGGAAATAGTCCTATTCGTAGCAAGTTTAGAAAGTTTAATGGGTAAACCGGGAGTATTAATTTACAATAATGATCCAGTAGTACTTAAAAGTTATTAACCTGCATTGGGTTTTGTACGTTCATTGTTCATGAAGAGAGAGATTTCAACTTGAAACTGATCTTGATCTTACTTTTACGTCCGTATCTGAACCTTAAAACGTATACGGTAGATAATTAAGGTGTAGAGAAGAGTGTGTCCTTTCTTTCATATATTCCAGGAATATGAAGAATACGACACGTGCAGCGATTGATTTATCGTTACTAACGAAAAAAAGTTGTAATACAGTAGATTCAAAGGACGTAATGACTTTGCCGTTAAATTCCTGTCTCTCCTGTTCTCTCGTACGGTGATAATAATTGTTTTTATTATAAGGAGAAAGAGTACTGTAAAAGCAATCATTCATTCATTACAGGAACTGGAGGAAAGGGGTGAGTGTATCAGATAATAGCTATCAAATAAGTAAAGAGAAAGTAGTTATTTTGCTCACTAATACCAATCGAGAAAGAGCACTAGAGGGGAGTAAGTTTAGGCGAGACTGGCAGGTGAATTACAGCAATTAAAAGTCGTACGTTCACACACCGGCGTTCAATGATTATTGCTAAATTAATAGAGAAAACAGCTTTGGAAATAGTTGTAATAACAAATGATCATTATACTTCAAGGTACGTTCCTGAAATAACAATTTGCTGTTACATAACAAATGACGGTAGACGTAAGTCCACTTTACTGACAAACTTATTGAGTTAAACACAAAGTATTCACCAAGACATCACAAGTTTCTATAACTCTTTGTATGCATACTGTAATAATAATCTAGGGCTTTGAAAAAAAGCAGAAATCCAGAAAAGACTGAGGCAATCCAGCAGTTTGTCCCCCCCTCTCTTTTTCAGTGTTCATATAGGACAGGCAATAAAGGAAATCAAAGAGGAATTTGGAAAGGTAATTACAATCCAAGGAGAGGAAATAAAAACCCTGAGGTTTACCGATGATATTATTTTTCTGAGACTGCAGAAGATGTACAGAAATTGCTGAGTGGTATGGACAGAGTCTTGGGAAATAAGTACAAGATGCAAATAAACAAATCCAAAACAAATGTAACGGAATGCAGTAGCCCAAAGTCAAGTGACGCAGGTAATATTAGATTAGCAAATTAAGTCTTAAGGGAAGTAGATGAATGCTGATACTTGGCGAGTAAAATAACTAACGAAGCAAGTAGGACATCAAATGCAGACTAGCACAAGCAAGGAAGGCCTTTCTTAATAAAATACATTTGCTCACTTCGAACTTTGATATAGGAATTAGAAATATATTTTTGAAGACTTTCGTCTGGAGCGTGGCATTGCATGGAAGTGAAACATAGACAATAACTCGCTCAGAAAGGAGGAGAACAGAAGCTTTTGAAATGTGCTATTACAAAATAATTCTGAAGGTGAGATGTATAGGTCGAATCACAAATGAAGAGATACTGAATCTAAATGGTGGGAGGAGATAAATTTGACGAGAAGAAGAGATAGAATGATAGGACACATCTTAAGACACCCAGGACTTGTTCAGTTAGTTCCTGAGGGAAGTGTAGAAATGGTAGGGGTAGACCACGGTATGAATATGAGCAGATGGAGGATGTGATAGTTACGTGGAAATGGAAAGGTTAGTACAGGATTGGGTAGCATGGACAGCTGCATCAAACCATTCATTGGACTGTTGATCAAACAAGAATATACATACCGTTTGCAGGAACAGCAGCTTGTTCACCGAGTTCCTTGACACTTCAGGAAATATTTTGTACCATTGTAGTGTAAGAACTTTCCCAAGGTCTGCCTTGCTTGATATGCGATGTCTCCGGAATTCTTTGCCAAATAAATTCCACAAATTTCATATTTCATTGCAATCAGGTCTTTTGAGATGTATTTGGAAGCCTGTTTTGGATGTCATGAAGCATCCACCGCCTTATTACCAGCACTGTGGGCTTTGGATCGTTGTCTTGTTTGACCCCAAGTAGAGTATGGTTCCAGTGTATGGGATTATCACCAGGATTATATAATTCAAGAACTGGAAAAAGTTCAAAGAAAAGCAGCTCAATTTATTCTCGGTGATTTACGGCAAAAGAGTAGCGTTACAAAAAGTTGCAAAATTGGGCTGGGAAGACTTGGGAGAAAGGAGACGACCTGCTCGACTAAGTGGTATGTTCTGAGCTGTCAGTGGAGAGATGGCGTGTAATGACATTAGTAGACGAATAAGTTTGAGTGGTGTCTTAGAAATAGGACAGATGACAAGATGAAAATAAATTTGGAATTAAAGGGTACAAATTGGGGCAAATATTCGTTTATTAAGAAGGTGAGTTAGGAATGGGAAAAATTTACCAAGGGAGATTTTCAAAAAGTATCCATTTTTTTGCAATCATTTAAGAAAAAGCTAGGAAAACAACAGATAGGGAATCTGCCACCTGGCAGACTATCCTAACTGCAGATCAGTAGTGACTGATTGATTGAAGCAGTAATAGTCACGAATACCTAATTTCTCAGCGCAGGATTGCGGATTCAAAAATCCTCGATTCGAAAATCGGGTATTCATAGTTCAGTCAATAAATACAAAGTTTTTCTTACCACATGAAGCCTTGCAGCCCCTGCCAATGAAGTCTTCTCCACCGTGCTTTACTGAGAAGTTGACATTTCAGTTTCTCAGTCCCTGTTTCGGTATCCGCTCCATGAACATTTCTCCGACACTGCCTAATAGATTGTACTTGCTGTCATCGGAAAACACAACTAGGTTCTATATTACATCGGCATGTCTTTGTAGGTTTTGGCAAACGCCAATTGTTTTTACCTATTAGTGCCACTTGTGTAGGACTTTTTCCTCCGAGTTCTGACGTGGAGTCTAACAATAGGCTGTTACGGTATATTTCGGATGGTTTGAAATTTAATGTGTTTGCCCGTTGTTGTAGCACTGTTTCGTAGCTAGGGATGTGATATTTGGAATGGTTCCTCGATCGTGGGGTGGATTATTTGACGCCTCTGTCCCTGTATTTGGTGAAAGGAGATATCCCTTCAGACTGGCAGACAATATCTGATAAACGGACCAAACAAGAAGGATACTAAAGATCTGTTGAAACTCAGCAGAGAAAATATAAGATGTGTAGTAGGACTGTTGACAGGACACTGCCATCTGAAAAGAAACACCTACATAGAACTGGAGTAATAAGAGACAACGTATGTAGGAAATGCAATGAAGTAGAGGAATTAGCTGAGCACATATTTTTCGAATGTGAGGCATTGGGTAGAATCAGACTCTCCACTCTATGACTACCAGGTGAAGAGTGAGAAAAAATCCAAGAAGACGCAATAAGAACAACCTGCAGATTTTTGAAGGGTGCAGGTATATCTAGGTGGGAATGAAGGAAAAACATGGAAGCTAAATACCTTAGAGTTCGAAGCTAATTAGGAACTAATATTTAGAGGCCCCATGAAGAGAAGAAGAAGAAGAAGATGAAGAAGAAGGAGAAGAAGAAGAAGAAGAAGGAGAAGAAGAAAAAGAAGAAGAAGAAGAAGGTGATGAAGAAGAAGAAGGCTGTCGCCCAGGTGGTAAACTCCCTACTAGTTCTTTACTTAGGCATTTCCTTAATGATTTCAAAGGATCTGGAACTGTATCGAACATTTCCGTTGACAAATAATTACATTTCTACTTCCTCTACCTGTAAACGAATATTTGCACCAGTTTTTTTGTCTTGAATTCTCAACGTTATTTTTAATTTTATAATGATCTGTACTACCTTTTAGAGTACCACTCAATCGTATTCGTCTACTAATATAATTCAACGTCACTTCTTCACTGCCCGGGACATCCCGCTATCCGCTATGTCATGCAGCTTGTTTCCTTGCTCCAAAGTCTTCCCAGCGCTAAGTTAGCAACATTTTCGTAACACTACTCCCCTGTCAGAAATCACCCACAATCTTTCCCAGTTCACATATCAAGCAATCCTGATGTGGACCCCTCACACTGAAACCATACTTCAATATTGGAGTCTTCCCAGTAACGTATACGCCGTCTCCATTACATCCTTACTAGAACCCCTAAATACCTTCATAATCAGCTGTAGAGTGTCGGCCTCCGGATCCCAAGATAGCGGGTTCAAACCCGGCAGAGGTGGTCGGATTTTTGAAGGGCGGAAAAAAGTCCATTCGACACTCCATGTCGTACGATGTCGGCATGTAAAAGATCTCTGGTGACACATTTGGTGTTTACCCGACAAAATTCATTAAATCTCAGCCATAGACACCCAAGAGAGTTTCAGTTTATTCGGTCTGCCACCTAGTGGGGGCCTAGAGTAAAACGGAAAGTCGAAATTGACGAGCAGACAGCCAGATGGCGTCAAATTGAAATGTCTGCACACGGTAACTGAGGTCATACGATTATTATTATTATTATTATTATTATTTGAATAGATTGGTAACATTTATTTACCACATCTTTGATGTGACTATTCCAATAAAGGTCTGAACTCATATTAACATTAGATACTTACAGTGATCCATACGACATATGGATTACATTTAAAAGTATGACATTGAAATGGGGCATTTGTGTTTGCTGAGAGAAAGTGAGTTTAGTAAACGTTTGTCACCATACCATTGTCTTCTGTCCTTTTCATAACATTGTCGAAGTATTTTTGTGGTCACTCACGTTCCTTTATGTGGTTTAATACTCCGTACAGCCTATCATCATCCGAAGAAAACCTAATCTATCTTGCCAAAAAATCACTCATATCGTTCATATACACAGAAAATATAAATTTCCATAAGTAGCTCCTTGGGGATCACCCACTTATTAAATAGAGAATCAGATAACTCTTCACCTGCTTTAGTTCTCTGAGTTCTATTTTCAACCCCTTCAATCACACTTTTGTCTAGTTCATTAGTAATGTAATTTTCCACGACTTACCCTATCAACAGCATTGGATAGGTCAATAGGGATACAGTCCATTTGACCTTCTGAATCTGAAATATCTGCTATATCTTGCTGAAAACCCACAAGTTGAGCCTCACTGTAATAGCCTTTCTAATCTCAAATTGCCTTCTACCACACAAGTTAGCAATTTTGGAGTCTTGTCCAATACAAACAGAAACAATGGTTTCCCAGTGTTTATAAGCAATAGTTGTCTGTCTGACTCATCTGTAATTATGCGCTTTATGTTTATCAGTCCTTATTTTTTACACAGCGGCTACTGTAGCAACTCTCTATTCACCTCCTTTAGCTCTTTCAAGCAAACAGTAATGTGAAAAATATTTCAGGTATGGCATTAAATTCCAAGCCATTGACCTTAATTTATCCCCGAAAACAATAGCAATCCCAGCTACTTTTCTAGCTTCCAACTTTTGTCACTATCTGCAAATGTCTCTAATGTAATAGATAATATTTTACTACTTCACATTTCTCATACGGTGAAAAACAAATCCAACAACGCACCGTCCTATTGAGTTTCCTTTAAAGAATAAAACCCATTTCTGAATTAAATTATGTTTTTTAAATGTGTAGGGCCTGCAACAAGTCGATGAAGCCTACTAAAGTTACGGAATTGCTTTGAATAAATCCTTTGTGATTGTGGTGGGCGAGGAAGGCCTTCATTGAGGAAAAACAGAGCACTGTACACTCATCATGCAAATTACATTTAAAAGTTTGACATTGAAATGGGGCATTCGTGTTTGCTGAAAGGAAGTGAGTTTAGTAAACGTCGAAGGACTAATCGATACAAATCTCTAAAGATGTTTGCTGACACGTTAAATTATGTAATTTCAAGTAGAGTAATGTGGAAAGGAAACGAAAATTATAAGATAAGTAAGTAGGAGTGTTCACCGAAAGTAGTTGGTAAAGAGATGCCATTGAAAATTTCTTCGTTCATCTATGCGCAGCGATTCCATAGTTTTGAAATATGTTCTAACATGAGCTTCATTTCGCAGATGGAAAGCATATAGTACGCAAGAGTTTTGTCTCCTTAAAGACGCTCAGCTTCTTCGGCATTTTAGATTATTTAGTACCGTGTTACAGTAGTCTAAAACTGGAAATAGAAGTGCTTGGGATAATTTTAATTTAAGGACGTGAGTAAAAGCATTCTTTTGACGATGTTGAGGGTATAGAGTTGCATGAAACTTTCTAAAGGCATTATTTATGTGTTCATTGTAGGTCAGATTCTCATTGATGGGGTTTCCAAGATTAGTTATCCGGCGCGGTGCAGCAATAGCATTGATGATAATTGGAGGAGGATTGATAATGCTTATTACGAGTAATAATTTAGAGTTGCCTATGATAATATTCTGCATTTGCGAGGATTTAGAATTATGTGTTTGTTTATAGAGCATTGTTTGTAGTGATGTTATTATATATCTGCAGATCATCAACACGTAAGTGGTAGTTACAATACTGAAGTGTGGATGATATATCGTTAATATGAAAGAGGAACAATAGGTGACCTAGCACACACCCCTGATGGAAACCAAATTATTCCACACTCCCTTGGGATATTTGATTTTTACACGTACTCACTGACGACGATTTGTAAGGTACGACCTAAAAATTACGGCTATCAGATCGGCATGCAAAGATACCAGTATGTCTGTAACTCTCGTGTCAAAATCTCTACTAAAGTCAAGGAATGTCAGTATCGTTACCTGCCCGTTGTCAACTTTTAGTTTTATGGCATCAGTGTCCTGACGAAGGGCAGTCGCAGTACTGTGTCCCTTTATAGAGCCAGACTGCAATGTGTCCAAAAGTGAATGACTGGTTATGAATTCTACTAGCTGATCGTGTACATGTCGTCAATCAATCAATCAATCAATCAATCAATCAATCAATCAATCAATCAACCAATCAATCAATCAATCAATCAATCAATCAATCAATCAATCAATCAATCAATCAATCAATCAATCAATCAATCAATCAATCAATCAATCAATCAATCAATCAATCAATCATCGGCATTTATATCTGTTACCCAGGGGGCAGATTCCCTATCAATAGTTTTCCAAGACTTTTCTCAAACGTTTTCAAATAATTTGGAAATTTATGGTACGTTTTCCCTTGATAAATTAAGCCAATCCTTATTCTTCATTTTAAACCTCTATTTCAAGTCCAACCACCTTTCCGATCATAGACCAGGCACTTTTTGATCAGATATCGTTTAAAAGGTCATTTCCAGGGCAACACGCATAGATCTAAAACTATATATTATTATCGATATTACATTAAGTATTAATGACTGTGTAGATTTCACATTATATTATATATACACATTGTGCTCAATAAGTAAAAAAATTAAGTATGTCTAAAATTAAAGTGACGTCTGTCTACCTCTATTTCTCTTTTTACATACGATGATCTCACTAATTATCAAAACATATCTTCTGGTGATCTTCCTGTTGGTGGTGGTGATGATAATGAGGAGGATGTAAACGATGTTTTGGCAGAGGGGTGAAATCCAATTCATCGAAGGTTTCTCATGATACCGCCAAAGGCGACCAAAATGTATTGAAGTTATTTCCAGTTTATTGTAAGATATAGTTAAAATTCATCGGCAGCTGCAGTATGGCGTGTATGACTAAGTGTACGAACATGATTAGCTGCATCTAATGGTAAGATCTTCATGTCGACGAAGGTAAATAGTTTAGGCCGCAATTACGGAATAGCCCCAGGATTTTCCTGGTGTGAAATGGGAAACAACGGAAAACCTTCTTCAGGACAGCTAACAGTGGTTCGAACCCACTACCTCACAAATGTAAGTTGATATCTACGTGACTCAAAACATTCAGTCACTTGTGCGGTGATATCTTAGTCGGGGGTAAGATAGTTGTGTTATGTCTAAGAGTACAGAGTATGATGTTAGTACCTCCAAAATACACAAAAGTCGGTTTCTCTGCATGACTGTGTAATTGCTGAACATATATAAACGTATTTTTCACTTCACTTAGACAGAGGCTGTAGAATCGTTAAAAAGTATTTCGAAAATAAGGAGAGCTCAATTTATTACTTTTTTTAATTGAGTGATAAGTGAAGAGTAGAATCGTGAACGAAAATTGTAAACTACAAGATGTGAAGCAATGTAAATAAATTATAGTTAAATACTGTATGAGTTTAAATCATTTATATATTACAGTATTAACATTACTATTTCAAAACTCTTTTAAATGCCAATCCCTGTCAACAGACCATCCAGACATTTTTTTCATGGAACCGTCGCTGGTAGCTTAATAAAGGTTTCACTGCATAGTTTCGCTCGTTCAACTCTTTCAATACACGAAGCCATCAACGAACAATGAGCTTCATTCTCTTTTTTAAAGTATATATCTGCGCTTCTCAATCCATTCCTCTTCAGCTGCTGTTCATATAGAACAGGGACAGCAAACCTATGACACGCGTGCCACTAGGTGACACGCGAACACGACTTCTATGACACTGCACAAAACATGCTAACATATTTTAATGTTTTAACACGTAATAAATAGGTCGAAATTCTACCAACAATTTCATATTAACAATAATAATTATAAAAGGAAGTGTTTGTCTGTGTGTGCGCGATGCCCAGCAAAATCTACAGCACGCAAAGATCTGAAATTTTGAACATAGGTAGATGAAAGGGGTCCGAATGCACTTCGAAGCCGGAATTTTTATTTTCGCTTTCGTTGGTGAGTTATGAACGAAAAACCATCGGAAAACGTGCATTGGGATATGACAATCCAACGTGCCGTCACCAAGATTAAATGCATAGAGTCGCTGTCGCTAGGCAACGTACATAAGATAGGTAGAGAACACAATATTCAAGGAGCCATTTTACGTCCAGGACGTAGGAAGCTGTGTTTGGTCTTATGGTGTGAGGGCATATGACGGTGTTGATGATGATTCGTCCGTCGGATCGGGACGTTAAGTCTTGAGCTATTCGAGAGGAGTGGCATAAGTGCCAGCGCCCTGTTTCATCCTCTTCATTCTTGCTATCATATATCATGTCATTCATTTCTTTCAACAAGCAACTTTTACAAGAATTACCCGATGTTCTACACAGTTACAAGTCTATCCACTACACGGCAGAGCTTCGAAAGACTTGGAGTCACCTGGAGTACCCTCGAACATCTTAGAGCGGACGATTGTGGCACCAATTATCCTTCTTAAGAATAAGAATCCTGCCCTCTGCAATGAACACGACTCTGAAACTGATGACTAATATTATTGAAGCCATTCTCATGATTCGGCATGCCGCGAGCGAAGTAATATTCATTCCTCGGATTCGAATAATTTCTTCGGATATACAGATTAAGTTTAGATTTCTGCAGTGTTCAAAATAAAATTTCCCTATGTAATAATAAAGCAAGCCTTATCTTCTTTTTCTATATATATAAAGATGGATGTATGCATGCATGTGTAAATGACACATCTCATCCTAAAATCACTGGAGCAATTTCATCCAAACTTGGTACACTTATGACTTACTATCTGGAAACGAGCACTGTGGGGGTAAGCCATCCGTAGCTCCCTTACGGGTGGGGGGTCAGGGGGGCAAGGTATAAAAATAATCGAAAAAAGTGCCGAATCCACAGTTTTCGGTGTCGATGAGATGAACAGTGGCACTCCCCATATTTCAAATGTCAAAGTTCAGCTCCCTTTCGCATTGGGGGCGAGGGGGGAGTGATATATAACATTAAACGGATATAATGTCGAATACATAGTTTTCGGGGGTCGCCGAACTGAATTGTATACTCTGGATTTTTAGTATCAGGAGCAAACAACGTGGGGGTAAGAAAGCCCAGGAACCCTTAGGGGCGGAGGGGGCGAGGGGGTCAGATAAACAAATTAACGAACATACTGTCGAATCCATACTTTATTGGGTCGCTGAGATGAATAGTGGCACTCCGGATTGTTTTTTTTTTAAAGTTCAAGTTCAACCCCCTTCCGGGTGGGGGCGAGGGGGAACGATATATATAAAATTAAACGAAAATAGTGTCGAATACATAGTTTTCGGGGTCGCCGAGGTGAATTGTACACTCCGGATTTTTAGTATCAGGAGACAAACCACGTGGGGGTAAGACAGCCCAGAAGCCCTTAGGGGCAGGCGGGGGGCGAGGGGGATGAGATATAAAAATCATCGAAAATAGTGTCGAATCCATACTTCTCGGGGTCACTGAGATGAACAGTGACAGTCCGAAATGTTTTAAAGTCCAAATTCAGCCCCCTTCGTGGTGGGGGGCGATGGGAGTGTGATATATAGAAATAATAATGATATATAGAAATAATAGTGTCGAATACATAGTCTCTGAGGTGAATAGTGACACTCCAAATTTTTAGTATCAGGAGACAAACCACATGGGGGTAAAACACCCCAGGAACCCTTAGGGGTGGGTGGTGGTGGTTTTTGTTTTAAGGGGGCAAGGGGACTGAGATATACAAATCATCGAAAGTAGTGTCGAATCCATACTTTTCGGGGTCGCTGAGATGAAACCAAAGACTTTTTAATTTAAAAAATAGGTTTTTTAAATTTGTATAAGGTTTTAATATTTAACTAACAATTGTCCGCCCCGCCCTTCACGTATTCTCCCCTCCCCCACCACCTAATTGTTCCTTACTAACAAAATTTTAAATCTTAATTATGGAATTGTTTTATGCTATTTTCACCTAAGCATTATGTAAAACAGCTGATGATGATTGCTAAGCAATCGAAACATGTACTGTAAGTTTTAATGACAAAAATTTAGCCGAAGGCTAAATAATAAAAAAGGAAAGTATCGATCAGGTGGAACCTTTTTCATTAGTTAACTTGATTCTCGGTGATGTATGAAATATAATACCTTGACACATTAAGTCGAATGGATTTATATGTAATGTAACCTGATACCAAAATGAAGTCAAATGAAGGGGTTTCATGATGATTTTGAAGGAAAATAAACGGTGGCACACTGGAAAGCAAAAAGTAACAAACGAGAATTTAATTGAAATGCTAGTCAGAAAATGCTTGCCATCCCTGATATGGACTAAGCATTTATTCTGGTACATTAGGTTTGATAACCGTTAACGTTGAAGAAAAGGATCATTTCTGTGGATATGTTGTAACATGAATATTTGAAAATGAGAAAATATGGCTGTTAGAAATACTGCGAAATATACAAGTAGACCTACAGTAGATAAATTTTGGCAAATGCTTCTTAGGTGACCTTCTGTTGGAAAAAATTATCGTTTGAGAAAGTAAATTTTACGAAAGAGAATTTAGGAAAATTAATCGCAAACGCTAAGTTCATCACCACGTTCACCACTAACGCTGATAAGTAAAGTACTCTTGCAAGGGTTTAGATCACGTTTTCCTTTCTTTTTAAGCATTCAGGCAATATTTACAGAGCGCTTCAAAACACATCTATCAATACCACCCAAGAATGTCTGTAAAACACAGAACAATGAAATATATTTTGACATCAGTGCCATCGTAACTTAGTTGTGATATTCCCGGAACACTACAATATTAATAGAGTTGTTTGAATGCACTGCGCACACATATGACTGTGAGATATTTGGATTTGCATGTTCATATTCCGAATATAGCTATCACGTCCCAGGCAATGTGTTGCAGCAGCGCATATGCCCTTGGGTATATGTGCGATAATACAATACTACCTTTTTGTGTCTGTCATTATATTTCATTTCATATTTTTAAATTCCTCTTTTCATGTAATGCATTGCTCGTTCTGGATGCGATGTGAGAAATGAAGTGCATTTTCATGACAGAGATTTTGAAGCAGTGAGGTGGGGAACAGTGACATATGAAGAAGATAACTTTACTAAAACATCTCTAACTTTGGAACTTTGAGAAACGGTAATCATGTAATCAGATGACAACAGTTATTATCACTGAAAATGGAGCTTAATGCATGGTTTAGAAGAAAATTGGTATTTTGATTTTTTTGTAGAAAAAATCCTGGAATACGTTGAGTGTGAACTTCGTTCTCATAAATTCGCAATGATACAATATTCTTTTGACGTCAATGTTCACTGTAATCAGGTAAGTCTAACTCAACAAACATTGCCATTGAAACGCAAATACTGTTCATTCATTCCAAAATTTGGGAGGTAGTGGTCGTCATCACATGCACTGCGAAGTGGTGGCAGTGGTGGTGGTGATTATTGTTTTAATAGGAAGTACAACTAGGCAGATTAGCGACAATCTGAGATAATACGCGATATTTGGGAAACAGAGGTACTCCCAAACTGTCAGATTCAACTCTCATACAACATATTCATAAAAAAGGGTGATAGAATGGACTTTTGTGAATACTGGAGCTTCTCATTACTCTGAATTACTTAGAAGATCCCCCCAATAGCCCTCCAAATCAAGGCAAATGAATCACTGTATCTGCGATTGTATTAGTATCAAGGAAAATTTAGGAAAGGACGCTGAATAGATTATAAACACCAAGTCCACTCTTTCATATCTTCAACTTAGGAACAAGAATGTCTTGGGGAAATCCGTTGATTTTAGAAGGCCTACGACGCTGGGACAAAGCCTTTTCAAGAGGACGAAACACTCAGTTGATCTAACCACTTTAATACAAATGCTGAATAAATTGGTCTTGGGTAATAAATCAAGAGTAATCATTCAATGGACCCTAATGAAAATCACATACGAAATGAAGTTTAGAGAAGAAATTCGTAAAAACTTTAAAACAGGGCTGTGTTTAGGCAGGGAGAAGGGGCTCCCTCCTGTTCTCTCAACTGTACGATGGAGAAGGTTATCCGCGAGTTGTGCTAAGAACAGTTCGTTTGGACCGGTCTGGAGGAGCAACAAAGTGGCGTCCGATTGCGGAGCATTTGCGAGTGACCCTGCAGCATTTCATTGCTACAGCCACCAAAGAAATCAGCCAGCTCAAAACATAGGCGTAAATGGGTGGTTTCCAAACGTTCTTAATGAAACGGAATTCATAAGGACCATCAAGCCGATGCCCAGAGCTATTGGTTCAGCACAGGAAAGTAAAACAGTCAATAACATAGAGCTAAGCATAACTGAGAAAGGAGCATTTGCACCCAGGATCAACAAGTGGAAATAGCATACTCACTAACCAAATGCATCTACAGTAAAAAAAGTGATCAGTATTCTTCACCAACAAGCTCTGACCCTACCGTACAGTCGATCGGCTGGAGTAGAGAGGGCTGAAAAATAACGTAGCAGTTACTTTGTCACTGTTACATTTCTGTCACTGTTACAAATGTAACTAGGACAAAAATAACAGATTAACTAGTAACGACAGCAGAATGGCGTACTAGTGAAAACAGTAACTGGGAAGTGGTAACTGTCACTAGTAGCACTTTGCATACACAGATATTACGCACGTCTTCCAAGTGAGAGCGCTTTCGTAGGAGATCGCTTTAAGTCATATACACTATAGTGTATAATATACTCGATAGTGTATTTGTCTAAGTTGCTGCTGTCATCTGGTAACTAAAGTGTAAACTATGATGACATATTCAACTGCTCAGAGGTAATCGCTGATTCAGACATCGCGCAGGGCTTCCTACATTATAATATTTTCATAAATTTCACCCGTATAATTTTTCTTGTGCCATAAATAAATTAGTCTGCTAACTTTCCATATTGATATGATATATAACATAGCAATACTTCATTTTACTTAATCGATCCTCTTGTACCAGTTTGTGCCGAGGTTCGGCAGACAGATCATCATGTTTTCTTGTCTTCTGTCCTTGGTCGGGGCATTGTCAAACTCACTCCTCTAGATTTCAGAAAATACGCTGTGTTGTCTTCTCATTTCATCCGTTGTCTGCCTCTCGTTAACTTTGTAGCAAATAGGAATGCGTGTTTTTCTGCTCAGACTTTCAACAGTGTAGTGATGCGTGTGCGCATGTGCGAGTGAATGAATGGGATTCCGAACACAGCTGTAAGGAGACAAGCTTGAAGCCGTGACCAGGCTGTGGCCAAATAAAAGGTGAGTAATGTTGGACGTTATTTTTAACTGTTACTTTTCACACCTACTTCATTGTAGCTGTGACACATATAGCAGTTACACAAAAATAACCGTTTGTTATACCTTTAGGCCGGGGGTCCTGCACTCAGCAAAATGCCTCGCGATGCATAAGAAGGGTCTGGTGAAGACTGGAAACCAAGGAAACGAATATCCTCTGGAAATTCTTGGCTCTATTCATTGAAAACATCAAGTAAAAGAACACATAACCATGAGCTGTATTCTTACGTGGAAACGATAACAGACACCATTCGTAAACTGAGGATTTCTTTCTATGGCTGTATAAATCACGGTGATGTATATTTTAGCCTTCTTGTGTACACCTCTGGATTACAAACACTTGGCCGAGACACGAGGTTTAATGAAGATTGCGCCATTCGTTCCTGCCAGCAGCTAAGGTATGTATTAATACGAGTTATTTATTTTTCCTTTCTTTTACATGATGAAACTCAGGCTCTTAAAGCTTACTCTCCTGGAACACTACAAAATCGTTTCATAATTAAAATTTAAAATCGTGAACTTTTAATTTACTGTGAAGTCTTAATTAATAGATGTAATATTTTTGCAACTCTTAAATAGGTACCGGTAATAATGTTATTCTTTTCTTTCCTTCTTATTCCGCTTAACCTCCGGGGTTGGATTTTCTCTCGAACTCAGCAGGGGTCCTCCTCCACCGCCTCAAGGGCAGTGTCATGGAGCATGAGACTTTGGGTTGTAGGGATACAGCTGCGGATGAGGACCAGCACCTCGCCCAGGCAGCCTCACCTGCTATGCTGAACAGAGACCTTGTGGGGGGACGGAAAGATCGGAAGGGATAGACGAGGAATAGGGAGGGAAGTGGCCGTTGCCATAAGTTAGGTACTATCCCAGAATTTGCCTGGAGAATAAGTGAGAAATCATGGAATACCACTTCGAGGATGTCTGAGGTAAGAATAGAACCATCTCTCTACTCAGCTGACCTCCCGAGGCTGCGTGGACCCCGTTAGCACACGTACCACTTTTCTAATTTCGTAGCAGAGCCGGAAATGGAAGCCAGGTCTCCGGTAGGTGACAGGTAATCAAATTAACCACTACACCACAGAGGAGGAAACTAATGTTAAAGCACTTCTTAATAATTAGTACAAAATGTGTTCAACTTCAATTTCCCCCACTACTGAGGCTTGAAATGTAATATGTCTGCCATAGCAATATTTTAAGATTTGGGTATTCCAAGTGCGACATTTGGAGACAACTAGTAAGTTACTGTAGCCACTCATGGATGGATGGGTACGAGTACAGATCTACTTAATATAAAACTAGGTGAGGACGCCTCCGCGTAGGCTAGTGGAAGATGACAGGTATGAAACTGGAAGGTCAGGTATCCCTGTATATTTCATTTCTCTGTGAGATGCAACATGGAAAAGGAGTTAAGATTCCGCTGCCTTTTTAAACTTAGCCACGTGAGTTCTGAGAATACTAGTGAAATATGGGGCAAGGGTAGATCAAGAATGAACCGTACACGTTCACTGTGGGCTCGTCGGAAACATATCATTATAAATATACATTGTACCAGGAAATGCCCTCATCTATGGCTAGCTTGAAAAGCGTGAGAATATCGTTAATCGGATCGTGTGTAATACACTAATTGCAGTCAGGGAGCGATAGAGAGGTTTCTCATAAAGAGGAGAAGAGCGACGCAGATAAATAGATATTTGTTTTCAAGAGAAATGTCATGAAAAAGTTCATATCGCCTAATACAGTAGATCTTGGTGTAGCTATTCTCTATTCAGCTTGGGAACCAGAAAGCTCCGTTTACCATTTTCCAGTCATCATAGGCACCTATACGTTCCAGATGATCCGATACAAATATCCTAGGAGAAGTCGTAAGCTCGTTGCATGGTCAGATATTGAATATCCACTTGTCGAACTGTATTTCAACTAAGCACCAAGCTACTATGCGCAGACTAATTATACATGGACAAATAATTACTCCTCTCACTTGTATGTGTCTACCCGTAAATTATTATATTCCCTGTAGTTGTCACACGCTATGTAGAGGAGAATCGGGTAATATGGAATACCATTTACTTTTGGCAGTATAACTTCGTACCGAAATCAGTTATGAAATATAAATAAATATGGTTTGAAAATTCAAATAATTAGCCAAGATTCTCTATATTTTTAACTTGTAAATTGTTAATGTCTTCACGTCAAAATTATTTCTTTCAAAAAGTTGCACTTGGTGGGTAATACGGAATAGTCGGCTAATATGGAATAGTAGGGTAAATAATATGTAAATTAAAATACAGCTTCAATAAATTCTTTCAGTTATATTTAAGGAATGTTCTTACAGGTGGACGTACAGAAATTTTAAAAAATCGAAACAATAAAATTGGTAATTAACTTAAATGATAATCTGTATACACTAATTATTCTGAGTTTTCTTTTTACAGTCACTTGTTCATTCAGTGACAAACGTCACAGATGCAGAAACTGAGATCTATAGGTAGTTAAATGTTATAATACAGCAGGATTAATGCAATTAATTTTAATTAATTTTAAACCTCATTTTACTTTGAAACTAAAACAGTATTCCATATATCCCGACACACCATGTTTGAATTAAAGGATTCGTCATGCCATTAACTTTGCACAACAAGGAAGTTACACTGGTGTAGCATTATAAGCAACTCTTGTACAATATGTAACATTGAATTTCCCAGGACTAAACTCAGTGTTGGTAATTAATACAAGCTTTAAGAGAATTACCTGAAAAAACTTTTCAAGTATGAAAAACAAATATTCTTGCTCCACGCACTAACCTCACCCACGAGCATGTCGAAACTGAATACAAAGCATCATGAGATCATTTACCGTAATTCGACGAGTTTCCACCTGAGAGTAGTACCTTACAGGCAAGATATTGTGGTATTCCATATTGCCCGATTCTCCTCTATACTTTTATTTCACTCGTCTCACCTGGAAGAGGCCACAAGTGAAACAGTGTAAATGTTCCACAAAATATTTATACGTTTATGTGGATCACGCCGATCTCTAACACTTGATGGAAGTGTTTTAATGTTTTTAAATTTAGCAGTTCAAGTTACGAGTACGTAGACGTTTTAACACTATCTACAGAATTCCTTAAGCAGTCGACACAGTTCTACAAAACACAAGTCTTTCAGTGTTAAGGCCGAAATTATTCTATCACTTGGCACTGAAGAAATGCACAAGTCTTTAAATGCAAATGCCGGAAAATTTTTCTATTTCTTGGTGCATAAGGAAAACACAAGTCTCTAAATGTTAAAGCCGAAATTATTTTCTCTTTTGGTCCAAGAAAATAACACAGGACTTTGCAGTTGATCGCAGGTAAAGTTACATCACTTAGCTCAGAAGAAACAAAACATAAGCTTTTAAATATTGCCTTATAAACGACACTCCACCCGTAATTAACGTAAAACAAACTTTTTACGAGTCTCAGTTTGGTATTTTTCCTGGTAAATTCACCATTTTTGGTAATAAGTTATAGTAGAAAATTTTTAAATGGTTGTTTCTATTATTTCAAATGGTATTATGTTAGATGTCCGTAAAATATTTAACGTATTGTTAAACGTGTTGGCAATTTTCTTCCGACCTATCCCGGTAACCTTTTTCTCCTTTCCATCTCATGCACGGAAAGAACCTCTCGGTAGGCCTGGCGTTCTGGGATAGCAATCTACACTTTATTTTAATATTCCCCGCCGTTGTCTTTCGCTGGAATTAAGATTACTTGTTCATACTTATTGTCTACGGGGTTGGGGGGTATGTACTGTCATCCTTCGTTATCGTCATATGGTAGCGCTACTGCCTCAGTAGGCAGGTGGAGTAAACAAGTAAATGCAAACTTTAAGCCCATCACACTGTTAAAATTCGTTTTTTCTTTTCTTTTTGCTAGTTGTTTAACGTCACACCAACTTATAGAAGGTTTTCGGTGGCGGAAGAATAGGAAAGGGGAAGGCAGTGGCCATGGCATTAATTGCGGTACAACCCCAGGTTCTCCTTGGTGTAAAAATGGGAAATCACGGAATGCCAGCTTCAGAATTGCCAACAGTTCTATTTGAACCCACGATCTCCCGAATTCAAGCTCGCAGCTGCGCGCCCCTAACTGCAAGGCCAAGTCCGTCAGTGTTTTTATAGTCATTGTTATTATTATTATCTAATTCCTGCTAGTGTTATCATTATATTGTAGGCAAATTTTGTAATTATTTCTAAGTAACTATAGGCCTACATAGAATTAGTTTCATGCATTTGTTAAGCTTAGTTTAGTTTAACAGAAGGCCCCATTGCTTTAACTACGCCAAGTAAAACAAGGTTTCACCTTCTCCATCCTCCTCTTTCACAGAATGGGCTCCATGGAGTACGTCTCCATCGGAAGTATTCTGAATTTCAATATCCCTTGATTTTAGCGGTAAGAGCTTTTTAGTTAGAAAGCCTCATGATACAAAAGGGGATTCTTGACCAAAGAAGGTTCACATTCGTTTATATATTTTTTTGTTTTGTGACGTGTCATTATAATCTGCCACTAACAAATCCAGGCACTAAAATTGTTATACACTTTCACATTCCATGTACTCATTGTTACTTATAGTGGCTTATTATCCCTAAGTTCTTTACCACGTGTACCACCGAGCTCGATAGCTGCAGTCGTTTAAGTGCGGCCAGTATCCAGTATTCGGGAGATAGTAGGTTCGAACCCCACTGTCGGCAGCCCTGAAGATGGTTTTCCGTGGTTTCCCATTTTCACACCAGGCAAATGCTGGGGCTGTACCTTAATTAAGGCCACGGCCACTTCCTTCCCACTCCTAGCCCTTCCCTGTCCCATCGTCGCCATAAGACCAATCTGTGTCGGTGCAACGTAAAGCAACTAGAAAAAAAAAACACGTGTACCGCTACCATTTTAGTCTGACGTGTTAATCAACAGTCCCATGACAGGCAAGATTAGATATACTTAAAACAAATCCATCATACAAACTACCGAACAGCTTTCTCGCTATTCAAGTATACTCAGCATACTTTTACCCGGAGAAAATGATTCTATATATACAACAAAGTTGTTGAATTAATGCCAGCCAATTTCTAGCACAATGGATTTTCAGTGTTCACTTGCTGGTAATATCCGAGCAGTATAATAGGCTTTGTGGAGCTCCGAACTTCTGCCAGTGTACTGGCTAGCTTTGGAGCGATTCTGCATTGTGTTCTCCCTGGTGCTTACAGATATTTCAGTTAGGGGGACTTAACGACCAATGGCGATAGGAACACCGATTAACTGAAGTGTTCCACATGGCTGGAATAATTGTAACAAGCAGAACTTCACTGCACTATGGACACTGCTTTGCTGGAAATATAAATCCAGTAAGAGTCCAAGCCTGAGACACTTTCTGTTCAACTAAGATCGAGCAATTAATTGGTTTCATTTGAACTTACAGTACATTTGATATTATTTTGATAAACAACGTACCGAGCGGCTTTTCCATGCGGTTAAGGGCGCGCAGCTATGTGCTTGCATTCGCGTGATAGTGGGTTCGAATCCCACTGTCGACAGCCCTAACGATGGTTTTCCGTGGTTTCCCATTTTCACAACAGGCAAATGCTGGGGCTGTACCTTAATTAAGGCCACGGTCGCTTCCTCCCCATTCCTAGGACTTTACTGTCTCATCGTCGCCATAAGAACTATCTGTGTCGGTGCATCTTCCTCATATGATTATGTGTAATGTTCCTTTGATGTTAACCTGTTCGTTTTTAGTTTCGACTTAGATTGCACAAAAGGGGAGGTAATGTGACGTTACTAGCTCGGTTTTAATTTTAAACTATAACATTGCATGTATTTCTTACTCTTGGTTGTACGGTCAGCATTGAGGCCTTCGATTCAGAGGGTCCAGGGTTCAATTCCCGGTCGGATCTGATTACTTTTCCTATTTCGCAGACAGGGTGTTTGTATTGGTCCCAATAGCCTCCTCTTGGTATTACACCCCTCCCCTGTCCATGTCGAGTACCGTATTCAAACAACATACCAAGCTACCAACTACTATAGGAACAGGCAATAGTGATTATCTTGTATCCCTCCATATAGAACTGGCACCGCGCAGTTGTAGGAAAAGCGGTGGAAGAAGCGGATTGCTTGTATTTCATATTTTGGGTACTTTATGTTACAATGGAATCAGTCGCCTAACAGCACTCTTGCTTTATTGAAAAATTTGGATGAGAAATATGTGCTTCAGTGCTATGCACACTTTTTTCTAGTACTTTCACACTATCGTTGCATATTACTAAATAATACAATAAAACTAGCAGATGTACCCGTGCTTCGCTACGGGATTCTCAGAAAGACTGACTTTGTGGTTTTCTTAACTGAAATCAACATAGATCATTACAAAAAGGGTCAGTAGGAATGTAGCGAATAAAAGCAATGTTATCATATAAAATACTTGATCAATTGAAAAACCTCACATTTTCTCACTTTTAACAAACAGTACCACGGTGCCGATGTAACGGTCCAGAGTTTCAGAGCTGACATGACCAGGATGAACCATTATGTTACGTATATTGTAGGCCTTCACATTTAGTTTTCTTTCGACTCTGTGATATTAGGTCGTCTTATAAAATTATTTATGGTGTAGACTATAGTTCCGTATTCTTCGACTTTACATACCTAATTTCATTAAATTCTGTTTACCCATTCTCTCGTGACTCGGCGGTGATGCGGACTTAGTAACAAAAGTCCAAATTCATGAATATCTCTGTGATCTTAGTTGGGACGGTAACAATGTATAAGACATAAATGATCGGAAATTTAATGCTGTATAACTTTAGCTTGTAGTATTTATCGATACCACCACTAATAACAAATATTTGAGAATTAAATTTTAGGCGTTCCCCTAAACTACAATTTCACTCAGCGTGAATAATATTATTTATGGCCTAGATTATTGAGACTAATTTTATGGCGTTGCACACCGATTTTCATTAATATAGGAACACTAATAACATAAATATTTGAGAAGTAAATTTTAGTCCTTCCCCTAAACTACCCTTTGTCTCAGCGTGAATACAATTATTTATAGTCTAGATTGTAGCGACTTATTTTCCGACTTTGCCTACCGATTTTGATTAAGATAAGACCAGTAATAAAATAAATATTTGAGAGGAAAATTTTAGGCACTCCCCTAAACTACCATTTTACTCAGCGTAAATACAATTATTTATGGCCTAGGTTATATCGACTTATTACCCCGAATTTGCAAACCGATTTTCATTAATATACGACCAATAATAAGATAAATATTTGAGAAATAAATTTTAGGCCTTCCCCTAAACTACCATTTCACTTAGCATGAATAAAATAATTTATGGCTTAGATTGTAGCTACTTATTCCCCGACTTTGCATTCCGATTTTCATTATATTCTCTTCAGCCATTTTCTCGTGATGCGTGTACAGACAGACAGACAGACAGACAGACAGACAGACAGACAGACAGACAGACAGACAGACAGACAGACAGAAATTACGGAAAATAAAAAAGTGCATTTCCTTGTTACTGTGGACACGACTGATACAGAAATATCATCCTTTTTAAATCATGAGCAATGTACAGACAAAACTCTTATTTTATATATATAGAAAATTAACAATAGATAAGCTGAAGCTAGCTAGGTGACGTCACTCGCAACTGGAACTCGGATATATCGCACCTCCTAAAGGCCTAGTCATACAAAATGGTCACCCGTCACCATAGTAAAGAAACCAAGGGGTACGTTCAAAATGCGTTTGTAGTTATACGTGTTCGCAGCTCCTAGAGGTTTAAAAGCGTGTAACGTTTCATTTTAAATACTCAAAATGTATTGATTGATATTTGGACCTCGGCCACCCTGGAAGGAAACCAGTGATGCCGTCACTAAGCTATCATGCCTTTAGTCACATCTCCTAACTTCAGAATGCAAAACGTACAAGCAAGAAATATCGCCTTTTTCTCTAATTAATACCCTTTATTTAAAATGTACAGGTAAAATATTGTTTTTATAATTATATCCCTCTGTTTCGGATTATTGAACGCATAAAATATTTGTTAAGAACAGAACATATTGTTAAGAGGGAAATCATTACGGTATTGTTCGAATCACTGGTCATTACGTACCTGATAATAACAGATAAATCACTTTATCCTCTGCAGTGGACATCATAGTCATTGCACAGCGCAGTTCAATATCTACCAAATTATATCTTCGTAATTGGCACTTAGTACTTCTTTTTGGATTTCAGCGTCGTGTTCACGCTCCGGCGAAGGACGCCCAGACGCCAGCGTGAGTAACATTAAGGCCGACATCAATATGTGAGATCACGTCTCCTTCTTTATAGTGTAAATCCACTTGGCAAGTTTGTTGGGTAGTCTGAAAGTGGCTGGGAAAGCAAATTCGGGTACAATGTTTTATCACTCATTGCTATTTGTGATACGGATCAAATCTCGAGGAACGCTCTTGTAGAGGGTAATCCCACACGAAATTCTAGGGAACTTCTCTAGAAGTAGGTCGAGAAACAATAGCAGCCTAATTGGTTTCGTAAATGGTTTTCTGTTTAAAAATTGCATCATTATCCAGTCTGCTGTTACAAGCCATATTAAAATATGAGATTAATTATTTAATAATACATTCATACATACTTAGCCATACATTCATAGAGTATATATAAATCCATCTAGGTTATAAACTGTTATGCCCTTGAACTTCTGGTCTGCAAGCTTCTGTAAATGAACGAACCACCTCCAAGCTCCTCCACTTCAATTAACACCGTAGTTCCTTCCAGTTTTACACCTGCTAACTTTAAATATATCAAATTGTTTGTTAACATCGTCCCGTTCATCTCCTCTGCTCCTCTCTTGCTCTTTGACCCAGTCTAATTCTGCCCTAGGTAAACTAACCTCCACCATTAACTTCATACGGCCCATCACTGATGCTAGTTAATGTCCGACTAAGTGGTATGTTCCGAGCTATCAGTAGACATGTGGCGTGGAATGACTTTAGGAGATGAATTAGCACGAGCGGGGCATTTAATATGAAAATAAATTTGAAATACCATCGGCGAATCTCAGAGTTTAGTTTTCTTCTCGTTGGATAGTGATTCATTTTCCAAATTCCTCCACGATTTCCTTTATCGCCTGTTCAATGTAAACAATGAGAAGGAGAATGCATAAACTGCAGCCTTCCTTCACTCCTTTTTTGATTGCTACTGCTCTTTCATACCTTTCAATTCTTACCCCTGTATACTGATTTGTCTACAGATTGTAGATGATCCTTCATTCGCAGATTGTTAAAAAAGGATGTGTACGTTTGTGGCTTTAATTTTTAAATAATAATGTATTGCAGCCAATGGCCATACACACACTAATACACAATGGTTAGGTTAAATAGGTATTAAATTCCATAGGTAACAATGTACACAGTCAGATAGTCATTGTCAGGTACTCACTAGCAGTCATATTGGGGATCGACTTCCGTTCCGTTTGTGGGACCTCTTATAAAACTCCTTTGGAGCTCCTTTAGGTTAAATCCTCTCTTGGGTCACGTACAGTTACACATAGTGGGGGTAGGACCATTGGTTGTTCTAATTGTGGGAATGCATTTAAGCGGTCGTTTTTCTTAGGGACACGTTGATAGTCATGATAGAAGGCTGTTCCAATGCCTCACGTGTGGGGTGGCTTTTAAGGGACGAGAGAGATAGATGGCCTAAGTGCGTTTGCTGATGTGGCTTTAATTTTTGACATCATTTAATTATTTCCTCTAATACTCCTAAAATAAGTGAAATTATTTTATTTTCAACTCAGTGAAACTTTAGATTTTTCATATTGTTACGTCATTACAAATAGTGCTGGAATGCACATAACTTAATATACATTAATTTATGTCATGCATATTGGTATACATCAAAGAGTACACTGACTGGCCAAACGTTGCGAGGTGGGGTGTCCCATTAGAAAACGTGTCGTGTAAGACCTCTGAGCGTTGCGGCTAGCTGCGGCTCTGCTGAGCAGACTCTCACAGACATCAGTGTCATGAAGATAGCAACACGTCGCGAGTTAACCAACTTTGAATGTGGGATGATCATCGGCGCACAGCGCATGGGTCGTAGCATTGTGGAGATTACACACGAGTTCGCGTTTTGGAGGTCAATAGTGTAGAGGGTGGATCGTCAATATTAGAGGGAGAATGCTACCACCCGCGTAAACCTCCACACGGGAAAACCACAGGTGTTTAACGAACGGACATCACGTTGTCTCTGCAGAACCATACTGGGCGCTCGACGGGCTACTGTGAGTCAGAACACCGCCCAGTTGAATGTAGGGAGTAAGGAACCCAATTCTTCCAGGACTGTAAGGAAGCAACTGCACCGCACAGTCTTACCAGCCGACGATCAAATCGTGTCACTTTGCTGACACCTTGACACATGCTCAATGACGTGCACGGACCCGTGAACAACGGCAATGGACCATGGAAGAGTGACGGTGAGTGGTATGGTCCGATAAATCCCACTATTGCATTAAAATCGCCCATTATTGCGACATTATCTTTTTCTTTACTTAGTTTTAATAGTTCTTCAATATCTTCATACATAGTCTCCACTTCTTCCAAGTCATGAACCGATGTTCGGAAATATGTCTGAATTATTACTAAGTCCACAGGTGCACTATTAATTTTCACCATCATCAACCGGTCGCTGACATGGTAGATACTGCAAACATTCTTTGACCAGTTTCCTCTTATTATAACTGCCACACCATGCTTCCTCTTTTCTTTCCACCACTATAAATTATTCTAAACTCATCACTGTAGAAGTCTCCATTTCCTTCCCAACTTGTCTCACATATACCTAATATATCTATCTCATTCTTCCTCATCTGGTCTTTCGCTTCATCCAGTTTTCCCGCTTTCAATAGCGTTTGTACATTCCATGTTCCTATCTTCATGGCGGTTTTAGAGGCATTTCGCTTGCTAATGACCTGAGAAGCCCTCTTACCTCTCCTGCCAGATCTTGGGTTCCGAAATCCATGATCAGTAATTAACGTTTCCTTATTAATGTCAGCTTCCATGGTTGCATTCTACTTGGGATATCCTTAGGATCCTTAATGGAGTGGTTTCCCGTTGCCTTCTCCATTCTAAACCCTTGACCCATATGTATAGTTTCATCCGCCTTTAGGGGCAATTTCTCACCCGAAGGACACGAGAGTGCCCTGACCTCAATTCGTTCATCCACCCTCGGAGGAGGCTGTTGACGACATTGAGGAGGGCCAGATCATCAAAAAATGTATTATTCTAAATAATTATACCCCATACATTCACACCCTAACTAGTTTTCTTCATGAAATTAATCAGGATCAACTCGACAAAAGCATTAGACAGTCATGGAGTGTGTAAGCAGCCTCGTCTCACTCTTTTACAAATCTTTGCAAATTCTGTTCCTTCATTTCTCACCCCGACAACAGCATTTGATGTTTGTATGGCTCAAACATTAATCAGATTCTTTCATGTGGGCACCCGATTAGCTACCTGCCAAATCATGTGTGGTGAAATGTAGTAAGCTGTCATGCTCGGAATGGAGAGACATGCTGAAAATGACGGCAATGGTCACCCCAGTGTGCACTCTACCTGGACGTTTTACGAGCACAGGCCACTGCAAGCACTGCAGTGAGTATGAAACCCTACCCCATGTGCCTGGAGCGGCCCTCAGGGAGACTTACTTCGCATTAAGCGCCGTAACACCGAGCAGTCTCAAAGAAAAATTGGCTTGAAATTCATGAAGAAGTCTGCTGTCTAGCAGAAGGTGGAAGTAACTGTGATATAATTGCAATCAATCGGAGGCAAAACAAAGCAGAAATGATTGACCGAATGATAAGGTTTGAAGACTCTCTTTTCCAGCCATATGACATAGATGAAGAAAACCAGTATATATGCGGCAACAATACTCAATTTCCAGAGAGTCTACAGCGTCAGGAACATACAAGTAAGAGAACATCTGCTTCTGGATTCCTGAGGGACCATCCACAGAAATTTTGTCCATTGGCGGCAATACTGTAGCACAGACTGGACAGAAATATTCCAGACGAAATTGTTACCACGATTATAAAATTCTTAGTGGAAATAATGTGAAACCATTTGTATGATAAACATGGTGTTTAATTTCCTTCCGGCGTCAGTAAAAATGTTCATATTCTTGAATACATCGATATTTCTTTTACGAAACCAACAATACAATTATTTTTAAAAGAACTTGTGAACTATTCTTTGTCCTTTGGAAAACACGTGTTGGTGCCAGAATGAATAAATAAAAAAAACTACGCCAGTTTATTTTGTCGAATGTTTTAGCATAGACGACTAAACACAAATACAGGTTTCTCCCTAGGCCATGTTCTCATACCCCACGGCAGCACGGGTTGATATAGATTTAATGAAGTCGAAGAAACATTGACACGTACACCGAGCATAAGTGGTGCCAACCAATAAACAGGATTAATTTAAAATGTAAGGAATTTACTGGTATTTCGCAGGACAAGGTCTTTGTAACCACAGAAAATCGGGTTGACGAAGTGAAGTTATGAATGGCCTAGTTCAGTTTTGATCGTACTTTAATTTACCTCCAGTTGTTCGGACAAGACAATTACGAAATTTCAGTATATAACATTTATTTCATAACTGCATCTCAAATTATTTGAGAAATTTAGAGACACATCATAATAATATGTCCCTTAGCGGTATTAAAATCATTTAAAATAAATTTTACACTTTACCTTAATCAAGGCTATGGCCGCTTCCTTGCAACTCCTAGCCCTTGCCTATCCCATCTCCGCTTGAGAGTTATTTGTGTTTATGCGATATAAAGCAAGTTGTAAAAAAAAGAAATATTTCCGACACCTGCACCTAATTAATAGTATTTTAAATTAAAACACTTCGGTTCCCTTTTGATGCTGGTAAAGATTCATTATTGTTAGCTAAGTAAATTACGTTGTATGAGACCAAAGTGCGGGATTAAAAGAACGTTCCCTGTTCATCCTGCCATTAAAGGCAACATTTCCTTGAATGTCTAGTATTCCTGAACGGGGTCGCTTCACTTGACATCCACATTGTAAAATCACTCAGCTCCATTCGGCCTCTGTGTCATTCTGGCGATGCTAGAGATGCAGATTAGAACGAGGGCTCCAAGAGACTGCTTTGAATAATTCCGTCATAAGGGCTGTGCTCCGAATCTCTTCGCTCCATCTCCCTGGCCTTACTCTTCTTGTACTGCTTCCTTCCAAGCTCCCTCTAGCCTTAAAGGCGCCTATGCCATATTCATGTGTCCTGAAAAATATTCCGAAAGTAGCTTAGAGAAGCACGTCATCTTGAAAACACTTTTCCAGAGAGTTGTTAGCATTTTCTAAATGCATAATTCTTTCCAACAGTCATGTTTACCAAAGATCTCTTCCGAACGGAAGTTTTGGTGTCTGGCTATTGGTGCAGGATGTGTGAATCAAACGCTGAATCTGACACGGAATCTATTTTATCTGTTATATATTGCTGGAATCCTGTATTTTTCCGTCACTGGAATAAGCTTCCTTAACCCTAGAACACTAACCCTTCGTACATTTTACGACGGTAGGTAGCAGAACGGTACAGTTTATTGCCTTCCGCGCATGCGTGCCTGCCGTCATTTTGAGTAGCTGATTTTTTCAAACAGTTATTGACTGTGGCATGTGCGATTGTTGATATCTTTGCTCATTCTTGTAATAATTGGGTGGGTGTCGTCATATTGACGAACGGTTAGTGATAGTGTAAACTTAAAAGTATAATGTGTCTTCATGCCTTTTTTTTACATTTATACTTATTTTATTTAGTTTCTTGGTATTTTTGGTTTCTTTGGGATGTAAAATAACCCACATTCATAATTTTACGGATTTATTTGAATATGTTGTATTATAAAATTCATTTCTTTTAAAACGTGTTCATTTGATATTTTTTGTCTGTCAAGTTTTCTATATTTAATAAACAATCACATAAAATTATGTAATATCTGCGTATTTTGATTCATGTTAAGTTTACGACACTATAGGAACTCTAAATAACCAAAATATTGCCAAATATAAGCTGTTACGTAGAATATATAACGATTATATATTGGAGTAGTCAAATTTACGAAGGGTTAGTAATAATGTGTGCTGAAATAGGGTTAGTGTTGTAGGGTTAAACCCCAACGACCTACTATCTAACCACTTAGTAGTTCCGCAAACATGTCTAATATAATCAGAAATAATTCTGTCTCATATCGTGCATGCAATACATGTCTAGCTGACTAGCCTTTTAGTTATCTGCATTATGTTTATCATCCCTTCCTTCGTACACTGAGGCTACAATAGCAACTCTCCATTAATTTGGTAGAGTTCCTTCATACAAAGAGTAATCAGATAATTACTTGAGGTATGGTTCTATATCCCAACCCATCTCCTTTAATTTCAGGTGAAACTATCACATGTTCTGAATACGGTGAGTTCTAAGTGTCCGTATATGAATGTTTCCCTTCTTAACAAAAAAATGTAAGTGTCTAGTCACTAAATATTGAAAGTGATGTTATGCATCTCGTGTGTGAAATTGGAATAGTACTGATACATGATTAACACCAATAATGGGTTACTGTTGAAAATTTTATGTTGGAGGATATATCTTCGTTACGGCAGCAGATTTTCATTTTGAAGTACGAAGAAATGGCCTTCTTAGAGACAAAACCAGTGGCGGTGTTTCAGTTTCAGTATCAGCATGAAAGCAGCAAGCGTAATGCCGTCTAACGTGAATGGCAAGGTCAAATGAGAAGAATCTGCAACTTGAGGCGGAAAAATAGTATGCGATGGAAACAGAGACAAATTTTTATTGAGATATCCAACCCAACGTACTAGAGGATTTAGAAGCACCAATTGGGGAGACAAGGAACGAGGATAATGAAAATATCAGCTGAAGAACGTGAGAGAAGGAGAGAAAGGATGAAGTGTTTCTGGTGTGGAGAATAAGAGAACCCAAACCATGATAAAGCTAGTCGTGGCTCTACAGAGCCCATAACGAGGGCGTAACGAACGAAGGTGATGAAAAAGAATAATGCCCTTCGGGGTTCTTTTCTTCATTTTGCAGACATTCTCATTCTTCAATTGTTGAACCTCTCCCATTGCTCCTCTGATCCGTGTTAAAGGAGGATGGGTGCCCAGTTGTACTTTCTCTTAAAACAGTTATCACCACTAGGAATGTATTCCTTATTCCTGGAAATGCTTGCTGTTGATACACGTACTTGAAATAAGACCAATCATTGAAAGTACTCTGGGACAGAGTTTCATATCAGTTTCCATATATATCTTATTTTTCGCAAAAGCTCCAGGTATTTAGCTATCTTATTTCTTAACTTTGTGATTGAGGAGGATGGAATTTTCGCACGATAGTTGCTGGCTTAACCTTTTCACATTAGGGAACAATGCATCTTGTCAGTTTGCCTTAATATTGTTATACAATTTATTTAAACTCCACAGCACAAGTTGCGTGTTGTTTACATGAAGATTCGGAAGTGCAGGAAAAGCCTTGGTCTGACTGGATCTGAAAAGATTAGGTAGTGGAATTAAAAGGCCAGAAAGCTGCCCTTGCCAATGAAATCTCATTTCCTACAATAAATAAAATATTGCCGTTGCAAAATCTGGTCCCTTTTATAGATAAAGGCATGGCTCTGGACAGATGAGGTGCAACAGAAGTTGCAGGGGAAGAAACAGGCGGAGAGAAGTGTGGAGAGCAGAGAGAAGCATGTCCATGCGTGATGAGAAAAGGAAAGATATAGCCACAACATGAGTTGCTTACTTTTAGTGTTTATCTGAGCCATTGTGATCCAAGATGATTTACCAACTTGCTAATATTATGCAAAATAACATCGCAAGATTAAGACCATTACATATGTGTGAAGGACAAGGAAGGATTGCGACTATTGGAGACACATAAGATATTGGAACGCTGGCGTGAATTCACACATCCACCAGTTCTCGAAGGTCGCTCAACTGATGGAACACTCCAGCTATCGTTACATCGGAGACAGCAGAAACAGTTAATAAAATGAAGACAGTGGAAGCTCGTGGACCTGATGAACTTGCAGCAGAACTTCAGAAGATCGTAGAATTAAATAATTCAGCAATGCAGTGGCTAACAACCATATTTAAAGCCGCTGTACATGCTGTTCATATACCCACAGACAGGACAAGTCTCACAATCCCAATTTTGAAGAACAGGTGTGATCCATCAGTGTGCTCTCATTATCGAGGAATTCACATCCTGTCACACACAATGAACATTTTCGAAAGAATTCCTGATAAACTACTGCATGACATCTCAGGGAAAATCAGTGTGGCTTCGTTAAAGGATTTCGAACCACTGATTTTTTGTTTGGAAGCTTGACAGCTCAATGATTGAGAAGCATTGTGAAAAAAGGGAAGCACATTCATTTGGTATTTCTTGATCTTGATAAGAATTTTGACCGCATACCACACCGTTTTGGTATGCATTGCTAGATTATGGAGTTCCAGAACAACTCATGAATTGGGTTAAAATGCTGGTATATCTGACAGCTTTCCAATCTGACAGTTTTCCAAACTAACTTGGTGTTCATCAAGGTTCAGCCTTGCCGCCTCTACTCTTTATGGATACGACCACTTGAAACCTACAACGCGAAATTCCATTGAATTTCCTCTCCGCGAATGATGTCATGCTTGTCAGTAGTACCAAGCATGATCAACAACGCCAGATCCAAGCATGGCATGACGGGCTCATCAGACTTTTGTCTTCAACTTAACATCAAGAAGACAGAATATTTTAAAGGCCAGAATGGCGGTAATATTGAAGTCAATGGTGAAAGCCTACCGAAGACCGATACTTTTTGTTAATAAGGCTCTCATTTACGCAGTAATATAAAAATTAACGCTGATATGCCAGCAAGCATAAATGCTGGATGGATGCGATGGTGGGAGGTAACGGGAATGCTCTGTGACAAGAGATACTGATAGACCTTAAATCGAAACTATACTTTACAGGTTGTTCGTCCAGTCACTATCTATGGGGCTAAGTGCTGGCCTGTTATGAGACGAGTAGAGCACCAACTTTACGTTATGGAGACGCGTATGTTGCGTTGGTCGATGGAAATCTCTCGCCTCAACCATTTTACAAACGACTATTCGAAGGAAGATTGTGACCGCCCCAGTAAATGAGAACATACGTCAAAGACGTCTCCAATGCTATGACTTCATCATGCGCGCAGCAGCTCACACCGTCGCCAATACTACCTACCGCCTTAATGTCGGCGGAACTCGACTAATTGGAAGGCCTAAACAACGATGGCAGGATGCCATTAACACCGACATGAGAGTACTCCACCTATAGCGTAATTAAGTTTTCGATCGCGGGAAATGGCGTTCCTTGAACCATCAAGCGGACTCCAAGTTGTTGTTGTTTGAGTCATCAGTACATACACTGGTTTGATGCAGCTCTCCATGCTGCCCTATCCTGTGCTAAACTTTTCGTTTCTACATAACTGCTGCATCCTACATCTGCTCTAATCTGCTTGTCTACCCTTACCATTCTTACCACCTGCGTTTCCCTCAAAGATCAACTGAACAAGTCCCGGGTGTCTTAAGGTGTGACCTATCATTCTATCTTATTCTAATCAAATTTAGCCACAACTATCTCCTCAAACCAATTCGATTCAGTAACTCTTCATTCGAAAATCGATCTATCCATATCACCTTAAGCATTCTTCTATAACACCACATTTGAGTAGCTTCCATTCTGTTTCTTTTTGAGCTAGTTATCGTTCATGTTTCACTTCAATACAATAACACGCTCCAAAAGAAAGTCTTCGAAAACATCTTTCTAATTCCTATATCAATATTTGAAGTGACTAAATGTCTTTTATTAACAGTGGCCTTCCTTGTTTGTGCTAGCCAGCTTCGTATGTCCACCTCACTTCTACCATTCTTAGTTATTTTACTACACAAGTAACAATATTCATCTGCTTCCTTTAAGACTTCATTCCCTAATCTAATATTACCTGTATCATCTGAATTCGTACGACTTCACTCCATTACTTTTGTTTTAACTTATATTTATTTATTTATTTATTTTCATCTTCTACTCCTTACCCAAGACTCCATCCATACCATTCAGCAATTTCTCCAGATCTTCTGCAATCTCAGATAAAATAATAACATCGGCAAATCTCAGGGTTTTGATTTCCTCTCCCTGGAATTTGGTTCCCTTTCCATATTCCTCTACAACAGTGCGATTGATGCTTAGAAGAAGAAAAGAAGAAGATTCACCATTGGTTGACGGGTACCTGGTGGATTGAAGTTACTACCAGTGTGACCTGCTTTAGAGAGTGTGCTGAATAATAATAATAATAATAATAATAATAATAATAAAAATAAAAATAATAATAATAATAATAATAATAATAATAATAATATTTATTCGTCCTAAAATGACTGAGGTTGCCAAACCGACAATTAATATCATACAATATAAATTATGTACAGAGTACGGAGTAAAAAAACCATCATTCTATTGATAATGTATTGAAAACGAAGAAGCAGCAGATAAATTTCTTTAACTGATGTAAGTAAGTGGATGGAGCGTAGAGGTGAGGCCTGAAGATTGCTATCAAGGCTATCAAAGTGTGTCATGAAAATGTAATATGTCAGTCTGTTGAGACTCATGAATTTGAAACCTCTTTCTTTGCGTGATTTATGGTCAGATAAAAAATATACTTTACATATACCGGTACTGTAATTATGTGTTGAATGGTTCCTACCTTAAACCAACAATTTCTACACTTACCAATCAATTAATAGTTTTTAGTGTATTCTGGTTTGTTGTGAAGACCTCTGTCGTGGATGAGCAGAAACAAATCATAGTTTGTCATAACAGTTCACCAATATAAAAAGCTATTTAGTGGAAGCAACTAGGCTTTGAATGATTTCTGTGGACTTAAGAATATTTTTGTTTCTTGTTCCTTAGTAGGAATTCAGAATTATTTTCAGTACGTTATAACTGTCTTGACTCAAGCATAATGCAAAGTCCTCGTAAGCCATAGGCCAACAAGTAGCTGCAAATAATTTGCGTACGTTAAACTTAAGGTGAATGGAAGTAGTTCCGTACTGTTCAGAGTAGGGTTATACGGAAAATGCTCAGTATGCCGTCATCTGGAGGAAATGTCACATCTGAAATTATGAATTTGTAGGTCAAACCAAACAAATAATAATAGTAATAATCATAATTTTATTGTTTTTACGTCCTGATAACTACATTTTGACGGTTTTCGGAGACGCCTAGGTGCCGCAATTTTGAAACGCAGGAGTTATTTGAAGTGCCAGTATATCTACCGTCACGTGGCTGAAGTATTTGAGCACCTTCAAATACCACTGGACTGATCCAGAATCGAACCTTCCAAGCTGGGATCAGAAGGCTAGCACCTGAACCGTCTGAGTCACTCAGTCCGGCTATTTGAGGGTCAAATTTCATCAGTGCTATTATTCATTATAATTATTATCGACATGAAAAATCACAATATGTTTTATAGACTGAATTTAACTTAGGATAGCCCAATTAATACACACACGTACACACACAACACACACAAACATCTGAGAATGGATAACAGCCATTCCCTAATTAGTATCTATGAATAATGTCTCTGTCCTCCCCGGAACATGAAGCCCAGTTCGCTGGTTTTACCTGGATGGCGATAATCTTGATTGACATGCCTCATTTTAACTTCGCCTCGCACAACCACTACACGCAGATAGCGGGATTATGATATGGCATGCTAATCACCCTGACATTCTGGTTGCAAGAAAATCTTGCCATCTATAATTTCAATTTTGGAGAATTTGTTAAGACACAGATAAGTGCAGTGATCAAAGGAATTTAACACGAGATTCATTACGTTAAAGTCAATTCCTAAACATTTTCAGTCACTAGACAAGTACATTTACAGCAACTATAGACTATTTTAATGCATGGGTCAGTTTGTTTTGAGTCTTTTCTGACAATTTGCCGTGTTTGTCATCACGTCCTTCATATAAAAGATCCGTTCACGTTCGTACTTTATGACATTGCAACAAAGTACTGTATGAAACCAGTAAAATGTGTGTCATAAAAGAGTAATATGTCAATCTGTAGAGACTCGTAAAACTGAGACCTCTTTATTTGCGTGATTTATGATCAAATAAAAAATGTACATTTTAAAATTAGGTGACTACCCGTCTACAAAAGCCATTATGTCCCTTTACTTCTTGGGCGCATGGCAGATCACTAAATAGTCTGTATAATGGGACGTGCAACGTCCGAGGCAATTAAACCTTGGTGCAGAACGTTGTTCTCACAATAATGAAACTCATATTACCTTACGTTAACGTTGAGATGCATTTATTATAATATTATGAAACTTCAAATTTTTTACCTTATAATGTCCACCTAGTGCCATTTCTTGGTGGATGCAGTACTTTTTCATTCTTATCATGGCACAGACCAGAGGAAAGTGTAGCTTCCACCGAAGTCCCAGTCAACATCCATGGTTGTGACAATATGGAAGCTGCTGGGGAATGGGTGGTTCTGAGTAAATGACATTCGGAGCACAACCAGTGCTTCTGAGTGTTATGAAAGGTGTTGGTCATAGGATCAGTCGTGCTGTAATAGCAGCTACTGGTCCAGTGAGGAAGACAATGACAAACTACATTGTCACTCCTCATCTTACCTCGTAAGTCTCATCTTGGAGCCACCATTGTTCTTTTCCGGTTTCTTTATAACACGTTGAATTGAATGTTAGAAGGAGGTAAAACAGTAACAACGCCTTTGAATTTCGTCCCATATCCTGGGCACAGATTTTGTCCAAACTTTGATGCTTTAACACTCCTTGGACAGATTATAAGCTCTAAATTATATTGATCGCAATGGTTTGGTCTGCTTTATACATAAATTAAAAGTATTTAGTGAAATAAAATTATAGTAAATATTAAGACATGCTTGACCTAATAACTTGTACAGGTGCCATAAGCTACTTTATTCTGTCATGTTTCGAAAGTACGTTGTTGGGGATGAATTCTATTAACACCGGTTGAATTAATCTAGAATAATACGTGGTGCCTTTGTTTACAAAGTGAGGGAATTATTGTGAATGGCAGCAATTCACAGAGACTATCTCGAGTGAGAAAGTAATGGTAAAAATTCTTATGTTTATAGACTTGTATTGCTAGAGTAGTAGGGCCTACGTCATGTGCAGTCTGATAAATAAATGGCGTATGGCATTTGGTGCCGGGAGATCCCAGAACGGATTCGGCTCGCCAGGTGCAGGTCTTTTGATTTGACACCCGTAGGCGACCTGCGCGTCGTGATGAGGATGAAAGGCTGATGAAGAAAACACATACACTCAGCCCCCGTGCCAGGAAAATTAACCAATGATCGTTAAAATTCCCGACCCTGCCGGGAATTGAATCCGAGTCCCCTGTGACCAAAGGCCAGCACGCTAGCAATGGAGCCGGACTGCAGTCTGATGAAGGAGCCGTTTACTAGCAAGCAAAGGCGCGGTGTACTATAATAGGAAAGACATATGAGGAGTCGTTTCTTGAACACATGTTGAGTTTTAATTCAGAGTGCGTAGTTAACACGTAACCTATACAAATACATCTCGTGTATGAAAATGTTGTAACGCGACATGCCGACAATGTGATAAATGGAAACACAACTGGCAGTGTTTTATTTATTTATTTATTTATTTATTTATTTATTTATTTATTTATTTATTTATTTATTTATTTATTTATTTATTTATTTATTTATTTATTTATTTATTTATTTATTTATTTATTTATTTATTTATTGACTTTAGCAGTGGCGAAGTTAGGGCTCGTGGCTCTCTCTTACACTTAACCACATAATTAATTTACAGATAATACATATATAAAAGAAATATACTATCCTATCATAAAATCAAGGATAAGCAAAAAATTACAGATTTGGACAACATATAATGAAGAAAGAAAGCAGAGTTCAACAAATAAAATAGAATAAAATTCGGAGCGTAAAGATAATGAGAAAGAGACAAAGTCATAATGAAAAAGTAAGATACAAACTGGAAAAAATAAGCAATGCATAAAGAGAACACAATAAGTAATAAAGTAAATGGAAATATCTAAGGGTGCGAGTTATTCTACTACTATTACTTACACGCACACACAGCTTACACAGTTTTTCAATTATTATGCACGTCGTGCACTGTCTGTCAGAACGAGTCACAGGTACTCGTTCGTTGGCCGTACACTCAAACAGTCGTCATTCAATGCCACTTGCTGGTCTCCGTTAGATTCTCGCGCTGCACATCAAACACACATTACACTCGAGGCATTTACAGACTGACTCGACTTTATCCAGACAGATTCGAGAGACTAACTCCACAACAAAGAACTCGCTGAACACCTGCCCGGCTTATACAAGGTTGACAATAATACAAAAAAATGTTCATTCTTATTCATTAATTTGATACTGAGGGTAAAATCTATTTTGTAAAGCTTTCATACAAGCAGAGTACCTGTGTTACTTTATTATGATCGTACTATACTTGATACAGACACAAAACTCTTAAATTTCTTGCGATGTGTTATAAAAATATATTTAATTTCACAATACCTGGATAATTGCGTATGGTTTCGCAGCCTTCCACAATACGGGAACGTTGACTATCTAAATGGTTATCGTGCTGGCCTTTGGTCATAGGGGTCCCGGGTTCGATTCCCGGCAGGGTCGGGAATTTTAACCATAATTGGTTAATTTCACTGGCACGGGGGCTGGGTGTATGTGTTGTCTTCATCATCATTTCATCATAATCACGACGCGCAGGTCGCCTACGGGTGTCAAACCAAAACACCTGCATATGGCGAGCCGAACTTGTCCTCGGACACTCCCGGCACTAAAAGCCATACGCCATTTCATTTCATTTCCTTTTACATACACGGAGTAGAAGAACATGTGTTATATGGGAAAGTCCAGGAAAACGCTTTATTCATACTAGAACTCATATTATGCAACTCTATATAATACACTCATAAACAGAACGCACCAGCGTACCACTTGAACGTCTTGCATCAACCCGCCTTCACATTGAATCACGCACGCACTGATGAATCCCTGGATTATTGCGTATGGTTTCGCAGCCTTCCACAATACGAGAAAGTTGACTATCTACATCTTGTATCAGTGTTGAGGCACAAGAGCTTTTGAAAGCCAAATTCTAATGCAGAAGGTCTCAAACTATCATGAGACTGTACCCCTCACTCATGGCTGAACGTTCAACGTACCTGTACATAAACAAATCCTTAAATGGTAGATTTAACAAAATATGAGTACCTGACTAATTATTAAGGCGTTGCTGATTGATTATAAACATTATTTAAGTACAAATCGTAAAAAAACGAGATTGCGAAATTAAATATATTTTTATAACACATCGCAAGAAATTTAAGAGTTTGTGTCTGTATCAAGTATAGCACAATCATTATAAAGTAACAAAGGATACTCTGCTTGTATGAAAGCTTTATAAAATAGAGTTTATCCTCAGTATCAAATTAATGAATAAAAATGAACAATTTTTTGTCTTAATTCTGGAATCCAGACATTACGAACCATCAAAATATCAATGGAATGGGCATGTCTGCATGGCGTGACACATTTTCCTAGTGTGTTGTAATCCAGGTGAAACTTTTAAGCTGCTTGCGTATCCCAATAAAAGTCTCAGGCGTACCCCTAGGCGTACGCTTATCACAGTTTCAGAACCACTGGTCCAGTGGGTTTACTCCCCGAAATCAATGAGGGCAGTGAATTTGTACATCTTTATCTATGTATTGAACCATTCTGTTCATTGGGACAATTGTATTAATTTGAGTATTGGATATTGGAAGCACACTAGGCCACCCACGAAGCCAATGTCTTACAGTATATGTCATAAAGGGGTCCAGAAGAAGCGTTCTTATGTGAAGTGAGCGCGAGTGTTATTATGAGAAATCTCCAGAACTCATTAAAAGGAGTTATGTCCCAAGCCAAGCCTCTTGATGAAGATTGGGGACGCTTCCCAGATCCCGGCTAAACTTATTATTGGAGGGAAGAAAGAAATAAATTAATATCTTTGGTTACGGAAGAGTTGCATTGGATTTGAGACAAGAATTGCAACCTGTATTATTTCTGCTTTATTTTGATACGCATTAGGGCTGCATTCATTAATGCATTCGCTAATTAGAGCTCATGATATAATTAATGCGGGAAAATTTCCCGGGCGCGCTAAGATTGCACGCAGCTAAGCGGCTTGATGACGCTATCCGGAATTGTAAATTAAGGCCGCCGGGCAGATCAGAGTCATTCTTGGACCAGATGGCTGCCTGAACGAGTCGTCATACTGCGTGTTGGTACTGAGAACAACGCTTTGTCTTCGAGCTACACCTACTACCCGTACTGCTATTTCTGCAAGGAAGTAAGTAATCAACTTGAATATTCAGCTGAATTTAAGATTTTACCTGTGAGAATATGCTATGGGGAGATGAGATACTGCTTATAAGAGACTAATGAACTAGTAGCTTCATATTTTTATGAGGTCAAGGTATTACGGACGAAAGGCTAGAATTAATATTGGCTCAGGTTAGGAATTATGAAACTATATGTTGTCCATGTGATAGGGTGAAAGAACAGTGACTGAGAGGAGTGAAGAAACTATTGTGTACCAGGTTAAAACTCTGAACGAGTCTTGGTCAATGTGACGTGTGAGACACGATTGTAATGGAGACAGGCATCGAGTTTGGACAGTCTGTAATATATGAATTTATTTTCAGTTACCCCAGCATCAAGTCAGTACGAGTGTTTGACATCGTCATTGCAAGGAAGTCACAACCAGGAGCTGAAGCCAACACGACAACGGGCATCGATCCAGGAACGTTGGGAGCACCTGATCAGCACAACATCGAAGGGGACACCTTCCAACTACAGAGGGAGCTGTACGAAGACGCAACACAAGAAAGAATGTCTCCAAGTGGTCAACCGTATCTGATGCCAGCCCCGCAGTCTATCATGAGGTGGTAGATCCAGTGGTCCACAGGGATGGCCGCTCCGCTATGTCCCCGATAAATAAGGTCAGAGCTTTCCAATTCTGTTTCAAGCAGGTCATTTAAATTTAGATAGGAACATGGGGGCCGTCAGTCAGATTAGTTATGGTAGGACAATTTTCCTTGTAATTTAGAGCTAGGCCTCAGACTCGAACCCCGTACTTTAAAGTAGATGTTATTTGTAGAGTCCTTGTTAGCGTGTTCATATTTCACTTTGATTGTGTTATTTTAAAGAACGTGTGATTTTATGGGTCTGATCGAACTCATTTGGTCATAGGAGGTTAGTCTAACAGATAGGTACTTTTATTAGATCGCATTTAGGCATTTATTTCTGCAGACGTAGATGTGTATAGTTTTGACCAAGACGTGACCAGTAATTCACCCAGATTCACTGAAAGAGCGAGCGAGTCCGAATATTTAAGAGATTTGAGCCCATGAGAGGCAGAAGTAAAATTTGCAGTTGACATGAGAGAGCCCAACCATTGAGAGTTGATTGAATGTAATTTGGAAATGCTGAGTATGGCCATGTGACAATCGCGTAATGATTAGTGTTTTGTAGCCCCAGGATTTAGCCCATGAGAGGCATAAGTAAGATTAGCGAGATTGCTGGAGATATTGAGACTAGGGCAGATAGCCCAGGTATATTTAAATAAGGGCTTTAGCAGCTGACTACGTGAGGTGTTCTTTTGAAAGGCAAGAATTTAGCCTGTCGCCCATTTGAGCTCATAAATTAGGGGGCTGCCGCAAGTGAAGTGGTGAGGGTAGAGGTCGTTGAGCTTGACGTCACAGGCTTGTGAGTTGGTTATTGCCGTCTGCAGTTTGTCAAGGGTGCCAGGGGGGAAGAAACGACCTTCATGTTTTGAAAGCAGAGAGAGAGAATCTTTTTATGTCCTATTTGTTTTACGTAAGATTTTAACATTGGCCCGTTTGATACTTACACACAGGTATGTGTTGATTGTGTCCTTTTTATTTTGTTTGCATAGGTATCTTTGACGCCTTACTCGTCATGGGACTAGGGTTCGTGACCGAGTCAGGTCATTGTACATTTTGTGGTGATTTTTGTTTGCACCGGGGTTCGACGGCGCGAGGCATTGTAAATTTCATGGGAATAACTGTTTATGAGTATAAGCAGATATCCATCTTTCGAAACTTCGTTACTTACACTATTGTAACATGCTTGTTGCAGCACAACAGTGTTCGTGAGGGCAGTGAACTGGTTATCCTCGACTCAGCGTTATCTTACCCTGTCATTATGAAAAGCTCTATCCTTTGTAAATAATTCAATTTTTGTGTAATAAATCCCTATTTGTTAAACTTTGAATGCAGCGAGTTTTCTGTTAGATATTTTCATTTTATTTTAATTTAGCCGAATCTTACCTGATTTGTCACATATCCTCTTGTTTATCTTTTGTTGCCCCGTTATACCCATGTTATCCCTGAGAAGAGCGCTTTCCCGGCTGAATGAAGAGGACTGTGTTCAGGTAAGACTATATGCACCAGCTCACGTCTGTGAGAGTTCGTTCACTACTGTACTCTGGGTTCGAGACCGGCCTTCGCCTGGACGGAACTTTAAAGTGCAGTAGGGCACATAGTATTAATGGCGCCAAGCAACGATGGGGCTCGATAACTTTGTAAAAAGGGGCTCATTAGGCCATAGCGCCATAGTATTAATGGCGCTAGCCATCGTGGGGCCCGAATTTTCGTAAAGGGCTAACCATAGCGACAGGGTATTTTGTCGCCAAGCAACGGTGTGGCTCGATATTTCTGTAAATGAGGGCTAACCATAGCGTCATTGTCTACATTGTGAACTTGGTGTGGCTAACTGAGGACCCGATATTGCAGAACTGAGGGTCATACAGCTTATTTTATTATGCCGTCAGGTGATGCTTGATATGTGTGTAAACGAGCTCACACAACCAAGTGGTATTTTACTGATTTTCCCCGTAAAATTGGGCTATAGGTCATAATGTGTGTCTATAAAAGCAGGACCTGATATTTCGGTAAAGAAAGGTCGTGCAAGGCTTGATTTCAGGCATATGTTATGACAGCTGCATTCAATTATGTGTTGTGCAGGTATACCAAGTTTGATCTCTGATCTGTACTGTTAGCTTCGTGATATATCAGGAGTATGTTGTTAAAAACTTGTGAGGTTGAATGACTGCCAGTTCAGAGAGGTATTTTGTTATGTTATGTCTTTGGTCTTACCATTCGTATATGGATATTGCTGTTGATAGTGTTTAGCGAGGATGTGCTGATTTTGTGGTTTCAATTGAGGGATGGATGATATTCGTGCGGGGATTTGACCTGCAGGGTGTTGTGTTTTACAGGTGGATAATCGTATAGCTTTGATTTTTGCATGTTGTAGTTTTTGCTGTTTTTATGACATTTTGTTGGAGAATTTGGTGTTTGTTGTATATATTTTGTATCATAGTGCTGTACTGACGGTTACCCTATGTGTGAATGACATGATATTAGATTGAGGTAGCCAATTTAGGCTTTGAAAGCTCGAGAGTTTAGCAGTAGGAACATTTTGATAAATTAGAAAGTATAGGAAATTTATCGTATTTGAAATTTAATCGAGGACATACGGAGCGGTTGTTCCGCCGGACTTTATGACAAGTGAGTTGAATGTCGGTAGACATGGGAGAGGTGCTGAAGCACCTGAGCGAACAGCTTGTGGCGCTTAGAGAGGATGTAGGAGCTATTAAAGGACAACAGACTAGGGATAGCGAGCAGATGAATGAACAGTTTGTGGCGCTTAAAGAGGAGGTAGGAATTATTAAAGGACAAACGGATAGGAATAGTGAACTATTAAATGAACAGGGTGCCAAAAGCGAGGTACAGTTTGTGGCACTTGGTGAACGTTTGAACGAACAAGTGACTAGGAATCGTGAGTTATTGGTTCAGAACGGTGAGCGTTTGAACGACCAAGTCAGTGCTCAATTTAAAGAACGGGAAATTAGGAACTCGGAACAAGTAAAAGAACTGAAGGAACACTTGACCGAACAATTAGTACTAACAGAAACCCGGGTAGCGACCCAAATCACTGAGCTAAAGGAACACACTAGCATTCGTTTGGAGCAATTGGCCTCTGAAAATGAAGCGACTAGGGAAACCATAGCAGAATTAGATACCAAAATAGAAAATGTACGGCTGTGTTGTGTTACCACGACCGAGAATTTGAGTCAACAGATGGAAGAATCGCACAGAACGGTAGAGAAGCAAATTCGGGAAGTAAAGAATAGTATCGAGGGAATAGAACAGCGCATGGAAGAAAAAGATAAGGAGACTCAGTCCGAACTAGGAACATTTAGAGAAAACCTGGTGGCCGTAGTAGTTCGCATGGATCATACTCAAGAAGAACTAGTCAGAATAGAAGAAAAACTAGAGGCTAGGACTCAAGAAGTGGTAGACAAATATGAAAGGACGACCGAGAAAAATAAGGCTAAAATTGCTGGACTAGAATTGGATTTACAACAAACTAGGAAGGAAATCAGCGCGGAGGTCCAGGGTTTGAAGAAGTGCCGTGAGCAGGAACAACGGACAACTGAGAAACGTATACTAGGGTTAGAACATGAAATGGAGAATATACGTGATACGTTGGACCAATTAAAAATTGAGGAAGACAACGGAGTAAAGAAGCGGAAGCTGAGTAGGACTCATAGCCCGATGGAACGCCAGTATGGAGATGACAGCCTGAATGAAAGTCAGGAAGAGGGACATGAGATACTAGGAGAATCATTTAGGGCGAAGCCAAGGATAGGAAATTCAACCCTATTCAGTCAGGACAGTGTTTTCCCGGGTTACCATTGGATTAGGGCACCCGAGGAGAAACCGAAGAAATTTGAGGGGAATGGAGAGGTCACACCCCGTTCATTCCTTAAAGAGTTAGAGACCTACATGGACGAAGGCCAGATACCACCTGAGCGCAGACTACGCACGGCAGAAAAGTATCTTGGAGGGATTGCTGGAGCATGGTTTAAGGCGTTTGGGCAATCATTTAAGAATTATGATGAGTTTAAACGGGCATTCCTAAATAAATTCTGGAATCAGGGGCATCAATTGGCGCTGAGAATGGAGCTCTACGCACGGAGATATGCGAATAGTACTCCCACTAGACTAAGCGAGTTCTTCATTTCCCAATATTTACGTTTGCAAGAGCTAGATCATCAGCCAGAAGAGATGGAAATCGTCACAACCATTATCAGACAGCTGCCTGTAGAGGTGCAGAGGGCTCTTATCGCGGCTAATGTTACGACGGCGGTGGCCGCGGAAGAAATGCTTAGGCTCTGGGATCAGACGTCTGCACTGCATCAGCCACGTGTACGGGCCATAGAGACTGTCCATAATGTGAATGTACAGGCGGAAGAGCAGATAGGAGAAAGAAGCCACAAGGAGTGTCAAAATTCCGGCACTCAAACGCCTACCCGGAGGGAACGAGATGAAGAAAATCCTAAACCCAGAGGAGATGCGAACTGGCGACCTCGAAGATGGAGCACATGGCAGGAGGAACCGGACCGATGGAGAGGGCAAGAACGCCGAAGGAATTCATTCGAACAGCGGAGGAATGACCGGCCGTACTGGAGACGAGACGGTGAACGTTACAACCCCAGAAGTAATAGCCAGCGGTGGAATGGGAACCGAGCGAGATATGACAGGCCTAGGGAGAGTTCACTGCGCCCGAGAAATGGTGAGAGACAAGAAGGCGCCTACCACTCAAGAGTAAGAGAATCGGGGGATATGTCAACACACGACACATGGCAGGAAGCAATACGAAATCACAGTGCTGCCAACTCTCCTGGAGCTACGAGCTTGGCTTACCAAGAGTTTCACAATGGAGCCAGGCAGAAGGGTCTCAACCCAAATGCACCCAGCTTTGCCGAGATCGAGAGGGAAGATAAAAAAAACCAGAAATTTAGTGCCAGGAGATAGAATATTTCGCGAGGATGCCGGATGGATGACTATAGCTATTCATAATTGGGTTATCACTCCTGATGATCTACTAGAGGATCCTAATAAAAGTAACTTGCCCCGACCTAAAGAATTACCTGTAATTTATACGAGAATTCATGGTTTAAACGTACGCTGTCTGGCTGACACTGGAGCCACAGTCAGTGTCGTATCACAGGCCTTAGTTTCGGAAATTCAAAGCAGAGTTCGTATCCCGTCTATACCCATTTCAAAGGTCAAAATTAAAGGGATTATACCTGACAAAGTAACGTCCTGTAAGGAGCAGGTATTACTTGACATCCAGATTGGAGATTTACTGGTGTCCCATCCATGTATTGTGCTTCCTAAAATGGAATACAATCTTATATTAGGAGCCGATTTCTTAAGAGAATACGAAGCTGTGATTGACATGGGTACAAACTCTATCCAGTTGAAATTAAATGGTAACCAGGAACGAATAGAGTTAAACAAGAACCAGGATTACCAACCTGGGGAACGTATTTGGACAATGGACATGCAGACGGAAGAACTTGATTCAGAAAGGTGGCTACAGGATCACGAAGAAATTATTCCGGAGTTCGAAATTATGGTATCCGAATTGGAAGAACAGCGAGAGAAAGAAAAATTTTTGGAACTGTTGCCGAGTAAAATCGAAGAAGCAAAGATTAGTCCGGAAGACAAGGGGCGGCTGCAGGAGTTATTGATGAGGCATGAGACGGTCTTTGGTTCGAGGCCTGGAAAGATCCCGAATTACCAATATAAATTATGTGTAAATAACTGGGAGCCTTTCAAACAGAGACCATATCCAATTCCAGAGAAGATGCTACCCCAGGTCCGGGAGGTAATCGAAGACATGGAGAGGAACGGGATAATCGCCAAGTCCCCGAGTCCGTTTTTAAATCCGTTATGTGCAGTGCCCAAGGCAAATGGAACTGTGCGCGTGTGCCTAGACGCACGATCTTTGAACCAACGCCTAGTCCCCGAGTATGAGAGACCTCCAAACCTTAAGGATATTCTCAAGAAGTTCGGAGATATGGAATTTTTCAGTACGGTAGACATGACCTCAAGCTTTCACCATATCGTTTTGGATCCAAGCACAAATATGCTAACTGGATTTTTATTTGATAACCAGACGTATATTTTCCTACGTCTACCCTTTGGCCTGGTCTCAAGTTGCGCCGCTTTGATAAGGGCACTGGAATCGAACCTCAGTCCCGAGGTAAAAGAGTTTACGATTCGGTATATCGACGATATTTTAATCTGCACTAAAACCCTAGAAGAACACATGGAAAAATTGAATTTACTCTTTCAGGACCTCGAGAGATGCAATTTCAAGGTTAATTTTGAAAAATCACACTTCTGTCAGCGCAGGGTATTGTTCCTGGGACATGTTGTCGACGGTCAAGGCATTCGGCCCAACCCAGCTAAAATTGCGGCGATACAAAATTTTCCTAGGCCGATCAAGGTTAAACACGTCAGGCAGTTCTTGGGCCTAACGAACTTTTTCTCCAATCATTGTCCCGGTTACACGGATACAGTGGCGCCTCTTCAAGATCTGTTGAAGACCAATAATAGATGGAAATGGGGAGAAGAGCAAGAAAAAGCTTTTGTAAACACTAAGGTACTTTTAGAAAATTCTGTAAAATTGGGGTACCCTAGCTTCGATAGGAAGTTCATCATACAGACGGACGCTTCTGCAGTTGGAGTCGGAGCAGTGCTTTACCAGGAAACACCCGAGAGGGAGCATAAAATATCATATTTGGCGTTCATGAGTAGAAAATTACGAGGACACGAATTGAAATACACGACCACCGAGTTGGAGATGTTAGCCATAGTTACTGCCTTAGCTCACTGGAGAAAGTCTGTGTACGGATTCCCAGTAGTGATCAGAACAGATCACAAAGCACTTACCTTCATTCTTAAGACGGACATGGCTAATGCACGGGTCAGTAGATGGGCACTGTACGTCCAGCAGTTCGACCTCACGGTAGAACATTGCCCAGGGAAATTGAACATACTAGCTGACGCGTTGAGCAGAAATCCTAATCCGGAGGAACTTACCATACACTTAACGATGTTAGACCAAGAGGATCAGAATATACTGGCGAGACTTCGGAATATTCATGAGGAACAGGAAAATTACCCAGAGACCGGACGGCTAATCCAGTACTTTCGGAAAGAACTCCAACCCGGGACTCCACAGTATGCTGAAGTGGAGCGCAAAGCGGCAAATTGTCACTATTTTAACAACATTTTGCATAAATTTGTGGATGAGAATCATACGAAATTTAGAATTGTGGTACCTCCTCGATTACAGATTGACTTGGTGTGGATAGCTCATCACTCGACAGGACATTCAGGAATTGATAAAGTGGTAGCAATACTGCAGGAAACGTTCGTGTGGCCTAAAATGAGGTCGATGCTACAGAAAATCCTGCGTACCTGTGACATCTGTCAGAGGGTGAAACCAAATCCGTACCTTCTGAAGCAACCGCCAGGACCACTGATACCTACGGGACCACGTAAATTATATGCAATAGACTTCTTCGGTCCCTTACCCTCTGCTACTAGGGGCTTAAAGTACATCCTTGTCTGTATGGACGTATTCAGTAAATTTGTTACATTATGCCCTATTCAAAAGGCGAATAATCGTTCGACGCTATCGCAGATCAAACGGAAGATAATACCCATTATGGGTAAGCCTGAGAGCATCTTAAGTGATCATGGGAGCCAATTCACTGCTGCAGGGTTTAAGCGTGAACTAGAAAGACTAGGGATCAAGCATGTCTTATCCAGCATCAGACATCCGCAAGCTAACCCGAGTGAACGTATCATGAGGGAGATATCCAAGTATTGTACGATATACTGCCCTAGAGAACATTATAAGTGGAACACTGTAGTGCCTATTATTACTGAGTGTATTAACACAACTAGACACGAATCGACCGGTATGATTCCAGCATGGATTCACAATAATGAGCTGCCTAAACGTCCTTGGGAAAATGTAATTCCGTGCCCTAGGGATCCTCAACTAGCTCGAGAGATATGTGTTAAGAACGTTGCGGAACACTTAAAAGCACAGGCTGAGAAGCGGTTGCGAAGATCTAGGAACAAACGATTTCATAGACCCCTACAAATGGGCGAGTTGGTGTTAGTTGAGACACCCACTGTCTCTAACCCTACGGAGAGATACTACCATAAGTTCGCTGAGCTATACACTGGACCGTATAGAATAATTCATAGTTATGAAAATAACTCATACAAGGTACAAAGCTTGGACGCTACCGTGACTAAGGTCTTTAACTCATCAAATCTTAATCCCTTTTTCCAACCAGGCCAATATCAATTAGACAATCAGGAAGAAGTAGAAGAAGGAGGCGAAGAAGAGGAAGAAGAACTTGAGGACGAAGACACCGAAAATATGGCCAGAGAGGAGGTTGTCATTCCGGAAGAAGATGAACATGACAGCGAAGTAGAACAACCAGAGGTACCCAATGGCGAAGACGAAGAAGAAGTAAATATGATTTCTCCAGGGAACCAGAAACAGCTATCTGAGCAGCGCGAAGAAACGGAGTGTCAAGACTGCGAGAGTAACCACCGGAGATTTCTAGCTCTGCTGGATGCCTATTACCAAGTTAGGAAGGATAGGGAGGCTACCATGTCGGTAACTGAAGATAGTCCCGTGCCATGAAGTTTTGAATATTGACAGCATATATGATTGCAATGAGAAGATGATCTCGGCGTGTCGGAAAATAAAATTCTTGACAAAATTTTATTTTGTCGTTCACGGGGGGCTATGAACCATTCTGTTCATTGGGACAATTGTATTAATTTGAGTATTGGATATTGGAAGCACACTAGGCCACCCACGAAGCCAATGTCTTACAGTATATGTCATAAAGGGGTCCAGAAGAAGCGTTCTTATGTGAAGTGAGCGCGAGTGTTATTATGAGAAATCTCCAGAACTCATTAAAAGGAGTTATGTCCCAAGCCAAGCCTCTTGATGAAGATTGGGGACGCTTCCCAGATCCCGGCTAAACTTATTATTGGAGGGAAGAAAGAAATAAATTAATATCTTTGGTTACGGAAGAGTTGCATTGGATTTGAGACAAGAATTGCAACCTGTATTATTTCTGCTTTATTTTGATACGCATTAGGGCTGCATTCATTAATGCATTCGCTAATTAGAGCTCATGATATAATTAATGCGGGAAAATTTCCCGGGCGCGCTAAGATTGCACGCAGCTAAGCGGCTTGATGACGCTATCCGGAATTATAAATTAAGGCCGCCGGGCAGATCAGAGTCATTCTTGGACCAGATGGCTGCCTGAACGAGTCGTCATACTGCGTGTTGGTACTGAGAACAACGCTTTGTCTTCGAGCTACACCTACTACCCGTACTGCTATTTCTGCAAGGAAGTAAGTAATCAACTTGAATATTCAGCTGAATTTAAGATTTTACCTGTGAGAATATGCTATGGGGAGATGAGATACTGCTTATAAGAGACTAATGAACTAGTAGCTTCATATTTTTATGAGGTCAAGGTATTACGGACGAAAGGCTAGAATTAATATTGGCTCAGGTTAGGAATTATGAAACTATATGTTGTCCATGTGATAGGGTGAAAGAACAGTGACTGAGAGGAGTGAAGAAACTATTGTGTACCAGGTTAAAACTCTGAACGAGTCTTGGTCAATGTGACGTGTGAGACACGATTGTAATGGAGACAGGCATCGAGTTTGGACAGTCTGTAATATATGAATTTATTTTCAGTTACCCCAGCATCAAGTCAGTACGAGTGTTTGACATCGTCATTGCAAGGAAGTCACAACCAGGAGCTGAAGCCAACACGACAACGGGCATCGATCCAGGAATGTTGGGAGCACCTGATCAGCACAACATCGAAGGGGACACCTTCCAACTACAGAGGGAGCTGTACGAAGACGCAACACAAGAAAGAATGTCTCCAAGTGGTCAACCGTATCTGATGCCAGCCCCGCAGTCTATCATGAGGTGGTAGATCCAGTGGTCCACAGGGATGGCCGCTCCGCTATGTCCCCGATAAATAAGGTCAGAGCTTTCCAATTCTGTTTCAAGCAGGTCATTTAAATTTAGATAGGAACATGGGGGCCGTCAGTCAGATTAGTTATGGTAGGACAATTTTCCTTGTAATTTAGAGCTAGGCCTCAGACTCGAACCCCGTACTTTAAAGTAGATGTTATTTGTAGAGTCCTTGTTAGCGTGTTCATATTTCACTTTGATTGTGTTATTTTAAAGAACGTGTGATTTTATGGGTCTGATCGAACTCATTTGGTCATAGGAGGTTAGTCTAACAGATAGGTACTTTTATTAGATCGCATTTAGGCATTTATTTCTGCAGACGTAGATGTGTATAGTTGGGACCAAGACGTGACCAGTAATTCACCCAGATTCACTGAAAGAGCGAGCGAGTCCGAATATTTAAGAGATTTGAGCCCATGAGAGGCAGAAGTAAAATTTGTAGTTGACATGAGAGAGCCCAACCATTGAGAGTTGATTGAATGTAATTTGGAAATGCCGAGTATGGCCATGTGACAATCGCGTAATGATTAGTGTTTTGTAGCCCCAGGATTTAGCCCATGAGAGGCATAAGTAAGATTAGCGAGATTGCTGGAGATATTGAGACTAGGGCAGATAGCCCAGGTATATTTAAATAAGGGCTTTAGCAGCTGACTACGTGAGGTGTTCTTTTGAAAGGCAAGAATTTAGCCTGTCGCCCATTTGAGCTCATAAATTAGGGGGCTGCCGCAAGTGAAGTGGTGAGGGTAGAGGTCGTTGAGCTTGACGTCACAGGCTTGTGAGTTGGTTATTGCCGTCTGCAGTTTGTCAAGGGTGCCAGGAGGGAAGAAACGACCTTCATGTTTTGAAAGCAGAGAGATAATCTTTTTATGTCCTATTTGTTTTACGTAAGATTTTAACATTGGCCCGTTTGATACTTACACACAGGTATGTGTTGATTGTGTCCTTTTTATTTTGTTTGCATAGGTATCTTTGACGCCTTACTCGTCATGGGACTAGGGTTCGTGACCGAGTCAGGTCATTGTACATTTTGTGGTGATTTTTGTTTGCACCGGGGTTCGACGGCGCGAGGCATTGTAAATTTCATGGGAATAACTGTTTATGAGTGTAAGCAGATATCCATCTTTCGAAACTTCGTTACTTACACTATTGTAACATGCTTGTTGCAGCACAACAGTGTTCGTGAGGGCAGTGAACTGGTTATCCTCGACTCAGCGTTATCTTACCCTGTCATTATGAAAAGCTCTATCCTTTGTAAATAATTCAATTTTTGTGTAATAAATCCCTATTTGTTAAACTTTGAATGCAGCGAGTTTTCTGTTAGATATTTTCATTTTATTTTAATTTAGCCGAATCTTACCTGATTTGTCACATATCCTCTTGTTTATCTTTTGTTGCCCCGTTATACCCATGTTATCCCTGAGAAGAGCGCTTTCCCGGCTGAATGAAGAGGACTGTGTTCAGGTAAGACTATGTGCACCAGCTCACGTCTGTGAGAGTTCGTTCACTACTGTACTCTGGGTTCGAGCCCGGCCTTTGCCTGGACGGAACTTTAAAGTGCAGTAGGCCACAGTATGTGTCAAGGAATGTGTTATTTATAAAAACAGAACATACGCATTATTTCGATTTCATCATCATCTGCTGAACTGCTAGGCACGTAGACCTGCACTATTCTGGTGAGCATTGGTTTGATGTCTATCTTGACAACAATAATCCTTTCACTATGCTCGTCGTAGTAGCTTACCCGCTGCCCTATTTTCTTATTCATTCAAACCAACTCCTGCATTTCCCCTGTACATCTAACTTTAGTCTATCCATCTCCCTTTTCAGATTCTCTAACCTACAACAACGATTCAAACTTCTAACTTCCCACGCTCCGACTCACAGAATGCCAGTATACATCTTTCTGATGATCGCCCGCTCTCGTGGCGCATCCGGGAATCAACGTGACGCTGGGTTCATACATGTATCGTTGCAAATATTTCATATAAGAAAGAGATTCGTTCTGTTCTTGTGTGTTTCTCATTATTAATGTGCCGTGTAGAGTTGTTGAAAATTATTTGTAAAATGGAAATAAATCATTTCAGGACCTCTGTAAATATAACATATTTCCTTCTTCCACATGTGAGGAAGGTGTCCTAAAAATTAGTCCTGCCTTATCGTTATAGGCGAGCTCAGCTGCTCGAGATTAATCCAGAAGTTGGATTCATCTGGAACATTCTCGGTTCAGCTCTCTAGGGACTTCTAGGTTGAGAAAGCCAGAGGGCCGGAAGTTTCATTACTGGCTCGTCCTTCCTGAGCGATGGGTGGTGAGAGCAGGTTGGGTCAAACTAATTCACCCTTTCGGCTCAGAAACAAAGTGGTGGGCATCCCGCGACAGTGTAAGTACAGTACTAATGTGCATTTCCGACGAAAGGAAATACGTAACAAGAAAATTTACTTGGGAGGTGTAGCAATGCATTGATACCTTATCATCATCAGTGTCTAAAGGCAACGCCTTGTCTATGCAACCATTCTTTCCTGTCCTCACTTCCTCGTTCCATTTCATAATAAGAACCATAATAGAGACTCTGTGCTAAGGCTTAAAGGAATTGTTTCCTCGATTGACCTCGGCCATTCCTCCCCATGATTTTTTTTCCAGCAGATTGGTAATAAATATGTTGTGTCGCAAGATGTGGCCAGTGAATTTACAGTAGCCATTCTTCTTTTGATCGTTAAAATCAGTCTCTCTCCCCATGGATGTCTTCCAGAACACTTTTGTTTGTTCTCTTTTCAATCCATTTAATCCTTAGCACTCGTCTCCAGACCCACATCTCAAACGCTTCAAGTCATTTCCAATCCTGAACTCTGAAAGCCCAAGATTCACAGCCGTACAATAGCACACTCCGTACAAAAGAAATCACACATCCCTTCCCAATTCCAAAATCTAACTATGCGCTGATTAAAAGATTTATCTTATTACTAAACGCCATTTTGGCAGGTGCTATTCACCTTATGATGTCTTTGCTGCACCTGTTGTCATTGGTTATGAGGTTTCCTAGATAAGGGAAACTGTTAACTTGTTATCTTGTTATTAAGCTTAATGTTGGTGTGAATTATTTCAGGATGTTTACCCACAACTGATATCTTGGTCTTCTTGCCATTTATGTTTTTTTTTTTTTTGCTATGGGCTTTACGTCGCACCGACACAGATAGGTCTTATGGCGACGATAGGATAGGAAAGGCCTAGGAGTTGGAAGGAAGCGGCCGTGGCCTTCATTAAGGTACAGCCCCAGCATTTGCCTGGTGTGAAAATGGGAAACCACGGAAAACCAGTTTCAGGGCTGCCGATAGTGGGATTCGAACCTACTATCTCCCGGATGCAAGCTCACAGCCGCGCGCCTCTACGCGCACGGCCAACTCGCCCGCTCATTTATGTTTTAAGCGTGAATCTGACAATACTGATGACAATACATTCAGCATATTAGACAACACTTTCTCGGAGTCTGCTATAATTGCTATGTCATCTGCAAATCGAATACGTTGCATATGGTGCCCATTTACGTTTACTCCTTTGGTATTTGCCTTAAACTTATGGCTTCTTCAATGAATACATTAGAAACGTATGGTGAGAGAGCAGCCCTGCCTTACACTTTAACTGGTTCTATTTTTTTATTTTTTATTTTTTTTATTCTTTTTTTTCTGTCTGTATACTTCCTCCGATATCGTCGTCTGTCTTTCATAGAGTCGCAATGTCAGCCTCCTGTCTTTCCAGTCCAAACATGTAGCTTTAAGAATTTTGAACAGTTTGCCGCAACTCACATTATCAAAAGCCTTTTCAATACCTATAAACGCTAGAAATGTGTTCCTATTCATCTCCAACCGCCTTTCTAATATTGTTGGGTGAGCTAAGATGGCTCCTCTTGTTCCCATCCCTGCCCTAAAGCCAAACTGGTCCTGAGAGGTTTGTAAATTTAAATTATTATTTATCCTATTTTTTATTATTTGATAGTAGTATTTTGTATGTATGAGAGAGCAGAGTTACGGTTCTGTAATCGGAACATTCTACACTACTTCCCTTCTTTGGTATCATAACCGTTTTGATTTATATGAAGTCTTCTGGAATTTCACCTTCATCATAGCAACTGCATATCATGGCAAATAGACGTTCGTTCAGTTTCTCTCCCATATCCTTAAGCAGTTCTCCAGGTATGTTATCAGGACCGGTAGCTTTATTTTCATGTAATCGCTGAAGTGGGGATTCAAATTCCCTCCTTGTTATTGTAAGCCCTTCATTATGTTCCTCTACTTCATATTCTTGTTCAATACACCTTAGATCATTTAGCACATTTCCTCTTTCATACAGTTGTTCAAGGTATTCCTTCCACCATGTTCTGATGTCATCATGTAATCATTATCAATTAATATTTTCACATTTTTTTCTCTCACTACGGTACTCTTCACTTTAGGTTTTCGGTTTAATATTTAATGCTCATGTACGCTCTATTTGTCCTTCCTTCAACTATATCATTTATGATATTCTCAGTTACCTCGACCATACACGCTTCTTCGCTCTTCAACACAGAGTTGTAATTTCATCATCAGTGCTGAACTACAAGGAACTCTAGTTTAATCTTAGGTCATTTCCTCATATTAAATATTGGTAAAATATTTACTAAAAGTTCAACAGATTATTTAATATTTGGAAAATCTACATACAATTATGGATTTTACCGATATTTCTTCAAAATATTCATATATATATATAAAGTGGTTGTATCATATTATATTACAATTCAACGAATGGAATTAAATATACAGCAATTATTAGTAATATTTGACTGACGTCTGTACGTTGATTTAGATCACATCATGCATAAGCAGTGGAAAGTAAAACAATAAAATTTGATTGAATTACATTTCTATAAATGGGATATATTTTGGAAGGACTTTGTTTCAAATCATTAAAATAACTCTTACCTTCAAAACTGCATGCATTATGGTATTCACTGGAAGACCAAGATGTTATCCCTTGACGTCACATAACAGAAGAGCAGAAGGAACAAAGCACCACTAAAACAGTCTGATTGAAGAAACATTTCTTCAACTTTCATGTTTTTGAATAAAACATCGTGGCCATGAATGATGAACAGTTTCTTTGTGGAATTTCCAGCTGACGATGATACCCTATGCCAATACAGCAAGTACTGCATATTTTATGTATGTATCATGGGCGTGCATGTAATTAATTTAGGATGTACGGAAAATATCGGCCAGTAATCATGGATCAAGTTTTGTCCTCTCAGTTTTAATTACTGTGTTGGTGGGGTGATAGCATTCATGGGGAACAATGTAAGTACATAGCTAGGTGCTAATATAAGGAGTGAAGTTCATTGGGGTAATCACATTAACCAAATCGTAAATAAAATGTACATATAATGTACATTGTAATGAGTGTAATTAGGGGCTTTATTAAGGATGTCTTTGCTGGCGGGACCTAGTGTTTACAGTGCACTATGTCTTCTGGTATGGGCTATTATTTTTATTATACAATCTTCCTGCAACAGCTGCAGGTTGCCCAAAGACAAAGAGTACCTTCACAACAATAATGGATGTGGATAAAATAGATAATGTGATCGGATGATGTTAAGTGTAGGCAGTCGAGTGAGGCATGTCAAACATTTATTTGAGGTCCGCAAGCATGGTTCTTGAAGATCATGATGGACTTCTTGAGTGTGGTAATGGCGATGTTATAGATAAAATCTCTATTTAGCCCAAAGGTATTGCAGAAGTTGACAAAAAATGTAGGTATTGTTCCTCGAGCACCTAACATCAAGCCGATTACAGAAATGGATGAGAGCTTATATTTTCGCTTGTAGAAGTCCGCCGTTTCTTCATAAATTCCTCTTCCGGCTGGTTTTCGTTGGTCTCAAATCTAATTGTTGGATTAATGATGAAACCTTCAGAACAGGATAGCTTAAAAGCAATAATGTCAATGCGTCGGTTGCTTCCTCTGTTGGAGAGACCGTGTACTTCTTCATACACATTATAACCTTGTCCTCTAAGAGCGTTAGCTATCATTGATCTGACTACATTATGGCGTGAGGTGCGCAGTAATTCACCATGTGGACAGGCTCCCAGGACGTGTGAAAGAGTTTCGAACTCTCTGTGGCAACGCCGACAGAGTCTGTTACCCTGCCAGGTACAGTACGCACAGCAGTTACTTTCATTGATCTGTCTCAGCTTTATCCTTGGCTTTCACAAAATGAAAGTGACTGAGGTATGAGTGATGCTAGTAATGCCATTCCTTCTGCAGCCAGTCCCTGCTATGAATGGTGTGAAAATATTGCTCATAGGGTAGGTTGTTGCATGCATTTCAGTGGGCTTGGCAGACTGATATGTAATAGCAACTTCTGGCTCGGTGAGGAAAGCAACGGGAAACTACCTCACTCCTCATTTCCCCAGTACGCCTCTTCAGTAATGCCTAGGCCATCTATGACAGCTGATGGCGGAGCTGTTGAGGATCCAACCAGCCTTCGGGCTGAGGACTAAACATACATACAGTAAGGATGTAAAAGATAGGGCGTATAAGTATATGGCAAGACCACGTTTAGAGCATGATTCCAGTGTATATGACCAACACTGAAAATACTAGATACGAGAAGTGAGAATGATCCAAAGGGAAGCAGCGCGATTTATTCAGAGCGATTTCGGACAAAGGAGTACTGTTACCAAAATAGTGTAAACTTTGGGTTGGAAAGACTTGGCAGTAATGAGACGAGATGCTCGTCTAAGTGCTACGTTCCGAACTGTCAGACGAGAGATTGCGTGTAATGACTTTAGTTGACGAATAAGCTTCAACGGAATTTTTAAAATTAGGAAACATCATACTACGAAGGTAAAGGTGGAATACATGTGCACAAATTGAGACAAGTAATTTGTAGGACGAGGAGTAACAGATTGGAATAAATGATGAAGGGAAAATTTCTAAAACTGTCCAAGTTATTTGAAAACGTACAAGACAAAACTTGGTAAACATTTTTTTTTTTTGCTAGGGGCTTTACGTCGCACCGACACAGATAGGTCTTACGGCGACGATGGGATAGGAAAGGCCTAGGAGTTGGAAGGAAGCGGCCGTGGCCTTAATTAAGGTACAGCCCCAGCATTTCCCTGATGTGAAAATGGGAAACCACGGAAAACCATCTTCAGGGCTGCCGATAGTGGGATTCGAACCTACTATCTCCCGGATGTAAGCTCACAGCTGCGCGCCTCTACGCGCACGGCCAACTCGCCCGGTTGGTAACCAATTAATAGGGAATCTGCCACCTGGGTGACAGCTTTAAATGCAGACGATTGATTGATTGATTGATTGATTGATTGATTGATTGATTGATTGATTGATTGATTGATTGATTGATTGATTGATTGATTGATTGATTGATTGATTGATTGATTGATTGATTGATTGATTGATTGATTGATTGATTGATTGATTGATTGATGAGGACGCCCGCAACTAAGTCCGCATGGAGTTACGCCAGAGTGAACTGGACGCAATCTGCCCAGGAAAGAACGATATGGAACAGACTGGAGGAGGCCTGAGTCTAGGAATGGAAGTTCCCAAGCTGAAGAGGGGAAAAAGAAGAAAATAAATGAGATCAGAAAGCTTGAAACGGGAATGGGACCAACCATCTAATTCGCGATTTTCTTTCAGAGTCAACTCAGGGAAAGCGAGATGAGGTATTTTTACAAACATAACTTATTAGGTGAGACCCCCTACTGCAAGCTTACCATCGTTCCTGAAAGCTGTGCGACGGTTAACGAGAGTGCGTTCGCCCTCTCACCGTTCCCGTTCACCCGTAGGAAACTCATCAGATTTCACGAATTGATAATCAGATAGAAAATAAGAAAAGCAATACAATTTCCACGTTACAATTAGTATTGAAAACGCTTTCCCGCAGACTGTACCCAAGCGTTGTAGCGTATAACGATATTCCAGTTCAGTCTCTCCAATTCAGCCTCATGAATGATCTAACTTTCTGCACGAATTGAATTTCATAGCTACAGCACAAGAAAGCACGCTGTTCGACACTTAATTCAGAAACCAAGAAACACAATAAACTGATCACTTGCTGCTGTGTAAGAAGTAATCATTTTGTACGCTGTACGGAAGCTTATCGCAGATTGGTTGAGATCATGACATCACTGCGTGAGCTGCAGCGTTATTCAAAATTATTGTCGCGGTTTCAAATTGTAATTGACGTAGGAATTCCAATGTTATTTTATTGCGTACTGTTCCTCGTGCAGTTGTTTTACATGTATTACAAATACTCAATAAATGTGCTCTTTGTCAATTGACACACATCCACTCAATAGTACGTATCTTCCTACACACGCCACAAAATATCAATTGTGGTGTTTAGCAAGGTGTATCGGATGCACTGCTTCAGTTCCACAATATACATCGATAGAGGAGGGGCAAGGACTTGACCTTTGACGTATTCCGACATCAAGAAATCACATAGGGTCAAGTCTGGCGAACGTGGTGGCCAGGGTAAGAGCATCTGATCACCTGAAAATGTTGGGCATACTCTATTGTTACACCCTTCATATGGTGTAAGAAAAATTGTGGTCCAGTGATCACAGTCATGATAAAGTGACCGTGGACTATTTCTTGAGCATAAGATCCAAACCTGTAACTGGCAGTTTTCATCCACACACATTCCTCACACGTAAAAGAAAAGATATCCATCCGTTCCCCATCCAATCCATTACTGTGGTAGTTGGTTGAAAAATTCTCCAACCTCCCTGAACAAACGTGGGGTTGCAACATCATGTCGCTGTATGAAATTATCCCTGTCGTCATACAACTGGGGTAACAGCCATTCTGTGAGCATGTCCTAGTATGTCAGCCTTGATACTGTCTGTTCAGTGAAGAAGGATGGTGTGCAGATTTTCGTATTTTTAACAGCACAAAACGCATTTTCTTTGGGGGAGTCTTGCACATGTTCCACCTAACAATGGAGTTTTTCTGCTTCCCAAATATAAACATTTGGTTTATTCAACTTTCCACTCAAATAAAAGGTTGCTTCGTCACTGAAAACTAGTCTGTTACGAAAACCATCCTTTTCCACACGTTCTTGCAGTGCGCTACAAAAATTTGAACGTAGAACTTTGTCATTACCTGTTAAAGCTTAACACAACTGTAAGCGATAGGCCTAAATGCTGCACCTTCAAGCGCCTTCGTAACACACACTGTAATGCGGTTTGAAGTACATTCATTTCCCTGCTGCCTCTTGTAGTCTATTTCTTAGGGCTACGGAGGTAAGATTCCCTGACCCATTTCACTTCCGCTTCTGACACAGCGAGAAGCCATCTGTTTCTCCCTATATAAATTGAGCGTACCAACTGCGAACAGAGTTGCCGGAGAGAAGGTACTTCGCTTATTTCGTTCGAAAATGGTGCTGGACTATGGTAACGGACTGATTTTGACAATATTCAGGAGTACAATGCGTTTTCTCCTTACCGCTGAGCACCATTTTGAAAACACTGCTATAACTGCCATCTGTCTGTATTACTGGACATCTCTACAGGTTAACAACTGGTACCTCAGAGGTCAATGGGATAGGAAGAGGAGAAAGCGGTGTTGTCAGTTTTCTTTCTTCAGTGCAGTGTTTACTTGTTTCAAGTTTGCTGCTGAAGCGAAATAGCACAGTATGAAAGAATAAGACAAGATATCGCAATACCGTGCATCACTCCACGCGGACTTGACAGGAAAATGTCATCCAGTGTGCTAAGGTTTCCATGGGGTACCGTACGGCTGTCACTGGTGCGACCTGCGTCAAAGAATATTTCTCCTTGTCTACTGAAGCTGTCATTGACGCGGTAGAAGGCAAGGAACCTAGAAACCACTTTGCATGGTAACGTTTGAAGAAGTACAACAATAGCTGAAGTAACTGCAGTTGATGCAGAGCAAAACTTCGAGAGTTTGTCTATCCATCGCTGCAACGTTTATAATGGTGTGTTTTACATTGCCACGAAGCGAAATCACGAAACCACTGCAATCACCTTGAATCAAGCGGCTATTGCATCATTCAGTCGCACAGACATGGCACTGGGAATAATTGTCAACTCGACTCAGGCTCACACTGTATCTGCTGTCAATTCACTTTAGTACATTCGAACGACGGACTAAATAAAAGAAGTGCGGTATCTTAAATTCGACCTCCGATATTTTGGTGGACCTTGAAGTCTAATGTTTATTTTACACCATAACTGTCATTTAAGAAGCTACGGGGGCTTCTAATTTAATATTTCGTGGCATATTCGGGTAACAGACCTCCTCTTAAAGGATATTACGTACCTTGCTTCATTTCATTCTGGATGAAAACTGCCAGTTACAGGGTTGTATCTTATGCTCATGTAATAGTCCACGGTTATTAAATTCCATCAAGGGATACATCAGCGCATGCGGAATTCAATGACACGGAGGGTTGGTACATATATCAATACCAGATCATCTTTCCAAAAGATGAGAACATTTTGTGATGATAACTTAAACTCAGGCAAAAGTTGGTGAGGTGTTACCTCTTGTTAACACTGTTTTATGGAGTAGAGACCTGGACTGTCAAACTTTTCTCCAGGAACAGATTAGAGGCCTTTGAAATGTGGTTACACAGGACAATGTTCAGAAAAGCCTGGACAGATTTTGTAACCAATAATGAAGCGTTAAGGAGATCTAGAGCTGATCGTGAGCTGGCAAACATCATCAAAGGCACGAAAACAGCTTGTTTAAACCATGTTCTACGAGGTAGAAAGTACGGGATTCTACACCTCATATTACAAGGAAGGATACTAGGCAAGTGAGGAGCTGGTAGACCACCGATGGAATGGCTCCAAAACATCAAAGTTGGACTTGCATCAACAACACCGAACAACTCTTCAAGCTGGCTAAAGGAAGGGGTGCTTTCTACAGAGTGCTCGCCAACATCTGGAGGACCGGGTCCTGAAGAAGAAGGAGGAGTTGTAGGAAAGAGTTTCATGCGGTATGTTCTGTTACTGTGTGTTTCTATGATTAATGTGCAATGCAGAGTTGTAGAAAATGAGTTCAAACATGGAAATGATACGTTTACGAAAAATGTCATGTAATATATTTTCTTCTTCTACGTGTGTTCTCAAAGTTGGACATACCTACTATATTTTTCACCTTGTGTATTAATCACTGGTCACAATGTTTGAAGGAACATCATAGTACTATATAACGTATTATTATTATTATTATTATTATTATTATTATTATTATTATTATTATTATTATTATTATTATTATTATGAAACTAATGTATACATTTACATTTACACTTTACAGAAAACAAAACAAAAACCAAGTTGACCACAATCTAAAATCTAAGTTCAAAGTATAGTCTACTGATGCAGAAGTTACAGAGGCAAAATCGTTGATATTATACAACGAAAATCAAACACGACATACCCGTACGCTGCAATTAGTGCGATAGTGAACATTCTGTCCTTAATTATTGAACACATTGGTAATGACGTCGCTATCTATAATGCCATTCCACTGTAGTTAGGTTAGAGGACAATTTACCCCAATGCATCATTGACGCCTATAAGGACACCAGTAATTGTAGTATCGAGGCTCCCCGCTAGACTGGCGTCTCACTAACGGTACTTCGATGTTCATTTCACACACCTACATGAAGGTTATTAGTTAATAAATGAACTATCAATAATATAACAAGTATCTGGAGCTCGAGTTGACTATTTGGCGAATAACTACTACCGATGCAAACATGTCAAGGTCAGAATTTGATTGACAGTTTTGCGTGTATGAGAAGTAGCTTTTACAAGGATGTTTTGAGTTAGTACACTGCTGAAGGCGTGTAAGATTACACGTTTATAACTACAGTACTCCGTAAAATACATGCATATATTATATTCGTTCATATAAGGAAAAAAACTAAAGGTGATCAACACGGCGTCTCCATAAAATTCGTTAAAAGCATGTTTTGTAATCACGGTGTATCAGGAAAATAAATAATTACTTTAAGGATTGCCATAAGGAAAGGAGCGTAAAATAAATGGCATTTATTGTCTAGGAGCTTTACATGCTCAATTTTCGTTTGAACAATAATTATGAAGCAGAATGATGTAGAATACAATGCCGCTAATATAATTAACGGTTCTGTAGCAAAACGTAATAGCTTAATACACTCTTCTACTAATATACCGGGCCGTTAGGAGCGCGCAGCTGCGAGCTTGCATCCGGGAGATAGTGGGTTCGAACCCCGCTATCGGCAGCCCTGAAGATGGTTTTCCGTGGTTTCCTATTTTCACACCAGACAAATGCTGGGGCTGTTCCTTAATGAAGGTCATGGCTTTTCCTTCCCACTCCTAGCCCTTTCCTATGCCATCGTCGCCATAAGACCTGTCTGTGTCGGTGCGACGTAAAGCAAATAGCAAACTACTAATATATTCACAAATTGAACAGCATTAGATAATAATTCGGCTATTGAGGCTCTCCTGTTTTCTTCTCTGATGCCTTCGTAGTCATGAAAATGGAACGTTTCACAGTGCTTCTACATATGATATGATATGATGGCTTTGTTCAAGTGGCAAAGTTACGGCGCCTGGCCCGCTCTTACACTTAACCAGACTTACAACACTTATCTGTAGGTACATTAGCCCACAATCTATCAGACTTGCATTAAACTAGCACTCACTCTCTCATATATATATAATGTATTGTACCTTAAACAATATGATATACGAGGGCAGATCAGAAAATAAGTTGAACTTCCCAGTTATGGCCATTTATTACACCACCTATACAACAGCAATACGACTATAACGACATACACTGTAACGTCACTTTTCCACATAGTTTCCAAGAGACTCCAAACATTTCTGCGAACGCACAACCAACTTGCCGATGCCGGATGCATAGAAATTTCCTCCAGCGTTCTGCAACCACTCGGAGACAACGGCCTTCACCTCCTCATCGGTCTGGAAACATCGACCACCGAGCTCCGTTTTGAGCTTACCGAACAGATGAAAGTCACATGGTGCCAGGTCGGGACTGTAGGGTGGATGTTGCCAGACCTCCCACTTGAAACGCTGCAGCAGTTCTCTCGTTTGGCCGGCCTTGTGAGGTGTTGCGTTATAGTGCAACAAAATCACACCGGCGCTCAATTTCCCCCGGCGCTTCTCTTTAATCGCTTTACGCAACCGATGCAACGTTTGACAATACGACGTCGCGTTCATCGTCGTTCTTTTCGGCATGAATTCCACGTGCAGCAAACCCTCCATGTCAGAAAAACACTGTCGCCATAACCTTACCGGCTGAAGGTTGAACTTTGGCCTTCTTTCGTTGTTGTGATGAGGGGTGCACCCATTCCACTGGTGTTCGCTTCGTTTCGGGGGTGAAGTGGTGGACCCACGTTTCGTCGCCTGTGACGATTCGCCGCAGAAACCCCTTGCCGTCTGTGGCATAGCGTTGCAAAAATGCCAGTGAGGAGTGGAAACGTTGTCCCTTGTGCTCATCGGTGAGAAGACGTGGGACCCATCTTTGTCACAGCTTACGATATCCAAGGTCTTCGTGAACAATGGCGAACACACTGCCATACGACATGTTCAGCTGCATCGCGATTTCTCTCAGTTTAATGATCGCATTCACACTGTTGACCTTTGCACGGGTCCTGGACGTTGCGGGCCTGCCATCGAGATGGTTGTCCGTGATATCCGTGCGTCCGGCTTCGAATTGCTGACACCACTTTACGATACCTTGCCGGGAAATGGCCCGCTTCCCATACACAGCACTAATTTCACGGTGAATGTCCGTGCAGTTCTTTCTTTTGGCCCATAGGAATCGGATTGTCGCACGCACCTTATATTTGGAGTGAACGTCCAGTTGACGCGCCATTGCATTCGGCCGCTACTCACACAATACTAGACGGGACACCACAGTGACCTGCCTAGCAGACGTATGGGCAGTGTCTGACCCTCTCTCCGCTGTGCCCACGTTTGCGACACACAGCGCACTGCTGCGGCGCGTTAGTGCAACTAACCTTTTGATCCACCTACATAATATTGCTCTTGCTCTCTCTCTCCTTCTCTCTCTCTCCTTCTCTCTCTCACACACATACACACAAACACAAACTACAGTAAGTACACATGATGAAGCAGAAAACAGCACCTTTCGTAGTGGATGGCATCCCATGAACCTCCACCTCCTGGACATCAGCTCAGCTGGGCTACTTGGAGGTCAACTAATCGTTTGAGGTGTGATACTAGATCTCCACTTCTCTATTGCCTATCCCGGTCTGTAAAGAGATGGCTTCATTTTGGAAAATTTAGATTACGAGTAATTTCTGTTTCATAAACATCAAGCTTGTAGCTTTACGTAAACATTAACAACGAGGTTATAGCTTAGTGGCCCTCCAGTTCTACTAGCAATCCAAACCACAGGAAGATGATTTTAACTTGATTTGAAAATATGCACTGGGGTGTACAGAAAAAACGGCTGTAGATCTTTCGGACGTAGAATACGTCGTACCGATGTGGGTGTTAGGAAGAGTGAGTGGGCAGTGTAAATGTTTAGACTGGGCTTTACATTTTCTGACTGGGTTCTACGCTTTCGAGTGTGTATTATCTCTAATATTCATCTTTTCAGTTACCTCCATAGCCTAGACTGCCGCCTCCACTTTCATATGACGTACACTCAATCTCGCAAAATTTGTCTGTCACAAAAGACGACTTCCTTTCAAAGTAATTTTGTTTGGAGTGGGACGAACATATTGTGCAGGTTGGTGTAAGATTCCAAGTATCACTACTTGACCCACCGGCTATCCACAGTTTACGAATATCCTCGCGTTTCGAGAATGTACAGAATTATCTATTTTCTTATTCTTATCCTTCTTGTTCTTAATCCGTTTACACTCCACGCTTGGTGTTTCCCTCGGACTCAGCGAGGGATCCCACCTCTACCATCTCAAGGGCTGTTGTTTGGAGCGTGAGACATTGAGTCAAGAATATAACTTGTGAGGATCGGTACCTCGGCCAGGAGGCCTCACCTGCTATGCTGAACATAAGTCTTGTGAGGGGAATGGGAAGATTGGAAGGGTAAGACGAAGAAGAGTGTAGGAAGCGGCCGTGGCCTTAAGTTAGGTACCATCCTGGCACTTGCCTGGAGTAGAAGTGGGAAACCACGGAAAACCACTTCGAGGATGGCAGAGGTGGAAATGGAAACCCCTCTACTCACTTGACCTCCGGAGGCTGAGTTGACCCCATTCCAGTTCTCGTACCACTTTTCAAATTTCGTGACAGAGCCGAGAATCAAACCCGGCCCTCCTGGGATAGCAGGTAATAACACCAACCACTACACCACAGAGGTGGACTAAATATTTATTTGCCGGCAAATTTTTGTTGGGCAGAGTGTACACAGGCTGTCTTAAGCCCACCCAATGCTGGACATTTTGTGTTTGTTCGATACTTTTCGACTCATTATTTCTACTTGTTTTCATTTGTAGCAGACTTGGGCCTTTTTTAAGATATTGAAACGTTTCGCCCTACTCATTGGCTGAATGGTCAGCTTTGAGGCCTTCGGTTCAGAGCGTCCCGGGTTCGATTCGCGGCCAGGTCAGAGATTTTAATCGCGTGTGATTAATTCGTCTGGCTCGGGGACTGGGTGTTTGTGTTTGTCCCAACACTCTCATCTTCATATTCAGATAGCGCACTACACTACCAACCACGACAGAAACACTCATTAGTGATTACATCCCTCCATAGAGGGTTGCGTTAGGAAGGGCATCCAGCCTTAAAACAGGGCCAAATTCACATGTGTTTCAAAGTTCGCACCCGCGACCCCACAGATGTAAGATAAGACGTATTAGAAGAAGAAGAATAAGACATTGAAACCTTTCAGAAATTTCCACGAAGCTTTCAAATACTTCGCATTTTTTCACGCTTCTCGAATATTTTATTACAGAAGTAGATATAACTTGCGTAGACAAAACAGTGCCTTTGCTGGCAAGACCTAGTATTTGCAGTGCTCTGTATCATCTGTTGAGCCTCCTGGCCCAGGTGGTAGAGCGCCGGCCTCTCACTGCTGTACTCCATTGTTGAACCCCGGTCACTCCATGTGAGATTTGTGCTGACAAAGCGAAGACGGGACAGGATTTTCTTCGGATACTCCGGTTTTTCCTGTCAACTTTCATTCCAACAACACCCTTCAATATCATTTCATGGTCGATACTGCTGTCATCAGGTTCTCGCTTTGACTTCCTTCCTTGAAGCAGGATTAGAGAGGAAAATGAATAATCTATCTGTGTTCTTTGATCTCACAGCAGTTTATTATACCGTTTGGAAATAAGGGCTTCTCCTGAAACTCACCAGGACTATAACATGTCTTAAAATTTTCACCACCGAGCTCGATAGCTGCAGTCGCTTAAGTGCGGCCAATATCCAGTATTCGGGAGATAGTAGGTTCGAACCCCACTATCGGCAGCCCTGAAAATGGTTTTCCGTGGTTTCCCATTTTCACACCAGGCAAATGCTGGGGCTGTACCTTAATTCAGGCCACGGCCGCTTCCTTCCCACTCCTAGCCCTTCCCTGTCCCATCGTCGCCATAAGACCTATCTGTGTCGGTGCGACGTAAAGCAACTAGCAAAAAAATTTCACCCTGATAAAAATTTGCTCGGTAACAGATTTTTTCAAATTCATCCAGACCATGTCCATAGCAGATTCCATAAACTTAATAATGGCTTGCCACAGGTATCAGTCTTGTCTCCCATTCTCTTCAACTTATACATCCATCATCTCCCAGAAACCATATCTCGCAAGTTCATCTATGCAGATGATATCAACCTCACCATACAAACAACAGACTTCAATGGGGCAGAAGACATTTTATCCCGAGACCTTGACAAGATGGGTGATTATTTCAAAAAATGACGCCTGAAACCTAGTCTACTAAAGACAGAGCTAGCTGCGTTCCACCTAAATAACACGCTGGCAAACTATCAACCTACGATCAGGTTCGGAAACCACACTGCAGTGTAATACTAACCCAAAATATCTGGGTGTAACTTTAGACAGGCCCTTAAACTATTGAAGTCATCTTGAGAAACTGGCTGCTGAGCTTAAAAGCCGTAACAACTTGCTCGGTAGACTAGCTGGTACGTCATGGAGCGCAGATGAGTGTATACTACGAACAAATCCTCTAGCAATAGTATATTCACCAGCTGAATATTGCTCCTCTGTATGGCTCAATAGCTCCCACACTAGTCTGGTTGATGTCCAACTGCACCAAACAATGAGAATTATATCTGGTACGTTGCGCTCCAATCCTATTCAATGGTTACCATTACTGGGCAACATTCAGCCTCCTCACACCAGACGGCAAAGCGCCCTTGTTAGACTGTGGGGCAGGATAGCGAAGAATAGTTACCTCCCAATACATCAGGATACGGATGAAAATGCCGTAATGAGACTCAAGTTACCGGAAACCTGCCTGAAAGACGGCAAAGGAATTAGTTAATTCATATTTCAAGCCTGATGAAATATGGAAACGTGAATGGTCTCAATCACACCCTCATGGCATTGTCAACATCGGGGATCCAACTACAAAGTTGTCTGGGTTCAACCTTCCTCGCTCCACCTGGACCACACTCAACAGGATACGCTACGGAGTAGGAAGAAGTGCTTCTGCCCTGCATCGTTGGGACTGGAAAGACTTTGCAGCTTGTGACTGTGGTGCTGAAGTGCAAACCTTCCTGCACGATCTGAAGAACTGCCCTCTGAGAGCTTTCGCTGGTTCCATCGAGGACATTCACCGAGTGACCCCTGAGGTACTCTCTTGGCTGGAAGAGCTGGACATTCCTCTCTAAGAGACTGAAAGTCCCCCACATTAACCTTTTATGATGTGGAGTTTGTACATATACAGTATATATATATATATATATATTGTATGTATATAAATTTTCCTGTATGTATCTTCAATGACCCCTAGGTGATCTATGGTGGCTGATGTTGGAGTTGGTGAGGATTAGACTAGCCTTCGGGATGAATACTCAGCAGACAAAACAATGGCACCGTTCTGTACGTGATATCATTTCACAGTCCCGAGTTATACTAATTTCAAAGCACGTTTACCGAGCGAGTTGGCCGTGCGGTTAGGGTTGCGCAGTTGTGAGCTTACATTCGGGGGATAGTGGGTTCGAATCTCACCTTAGGCAGCCCTGACGATGGTTTTCCGTATTTTTCCATTTTTACACCAGGCAAATGCTGGGGCTGTATCTTAATTAAATCCACGGCCATATTCTTCCCAATCCTAGACTTTTCCCATCCTCACGTCGCCAAAAACTTCCATCTGTTAATGCGAAACTATTACAAAAAGAAAAGGAACTTCGTCTCCCCACAAACTGGCATAATTGTTATTGCCGTTCACTACTGCAAGATCTGACCTGAAGCTATATGGTTTGACTCCTCGGATCTTCCTGTATTCAGTTTAATTAAAACAATTTTGTTAGTTTTATTAGCTTTAAAAATGTTGTATACATTGTTTTTGAACACAAATGTTTCTACCAAAATGCCCATAATCGGATATATTCTGCATTAAACCCCCACATATATTGACAAAGATTCAAACCACACCCAGAGAAGCTAATTGACGATTATCACCTAGTTATTAGACGTAAATCTCCCGTAGGTTTTCGCTGGATATGGTGGTGGTGGTGTTTATTATTGATATAATGAAAGAAGAGAGATATTTCAGTGGAATCAAGATAAAGAAATAATATGTCCATAAAAGATTTTCAGGGTTTCGTAAACCTGTAACCTCAGACGTTAAAGGCGGCCAGGAATCGACTCTGGCAGATGTGACAGCAAAACCGAAAGATCTGAGTGTTACAAATGTATACCCCTTTATTTAGGCCACATTCTACGAGGAAGAAACTCCGAGCTTCTACATTGAATATTAAAAGGAAAGATAGAAGGCAAGAGAGGAGCTGGTAGACCACGTATGTTATGGTTCCCAAACATGAAAGACTGTACTTGCATAAAAAAGTACCGATCAATTCTTCAAGTAAATAAAAAAAATTAAGTGCTCGATCTCCAGGGTGATCAGCAACGTTTGGGGCACCGGATATGGTACTTGAAGAAGAAGATGAAGAAGGAGAAGAAAGAAGAAGACGAAGGGGTTTATGACGATCGATTCATCATTACTCTAGTAAATTATTAATGGAATTAGTCGAGAGCGGAGTCTTCCTCCCAGCCAGGAAGTAATGATCATATTGACAGGAAGGCGAGGTCATTAGCTGGCACAGGCATTAACCTAATTTTAATGTCCCTCTTCCTTTCCTACTTAACTCTACTTCTCCCTGGGCGTTGATTTTCCCCTCCTTCTATTTACGAGCTAGAACTGGAATTGATTTCACGCATTCTGCTGAAAGATGTGCGATATTACAGGAACGTACAGCACAGTTTGCAATGTTTGGTTCATTTACAGGGATATTGATAAGAACCTCAAGTCAAGCTCAAATGTTAGACTAAATCATTTGATGACTCCGAAAGGTTCAAAGACAGGTCAGTTTGCTGTCCAGCCAGATGTCTTCTGGTGCGTGTTCTCCAGACACGATCATTTTTTTACTCTGCTATGGATACACACATATGAGTGAGACACTAGGGAACAAAGTAAAATATTCAACTTATTCTTGATGGCAATTAAAAATATTCTGCTTTGGAATATGAAGAAAATATCGGACTTCTGTGATTCAATTACGGATGCGTTTACAAGAAGTAATCGCCGAACTGAACTAATGTACACTTGCTTATACAGAGAGTGAGGGCGCTGAGAATTCCTAACCCCAAATGTACAGTAACATGGAATATTATCACTCATATAGAAGGTGTCATCTACGAGTGTGGAAAGCAATAAGTTAGCAACTTTCTCTGTAAACGGCCTTAAATAAGTGTGAGGTGGAAGGTAGCAGGCAGACTACAGTCCTGTTAAAACAAGTTGCGTGGTCTGGCAGTTTGCAGCGTGGTAGTTCCAGTTGGCAGTTACTATGGCAATCAGTACACGCCTCCCGCTTAAGCCAATCCCAGGTAGTCGCACTCCTTTTCCCTAACCTCCCTGCCTTTAAGCTCCTTGAGGCGACCGGTCCAAGTTCCACGTTGCCAATTCATGGGCCTAGGCTAACGAACACCAGCTGCTGTAAAGGTAGTTAAGGACCATCGTATGATGAGTTACAACACCAGGGAATAATCGGCACTATGTTTCGAGTTTCAGTGAAAAGAGGCCCCATGACACGATCGCGATATCAAAACGACAAGTAGAATAACGGACTTTTACCGATCACAACACTGACCTTAAATTGTGCCGATACGTATGGCAGGGTCGACTGATGTCACTTTCTTTTTAATCCAAAGATATGGATGTTCTTAGATACTTCTCCCATCCTAACCCAAATTTGAACCCGGAATATTGAACAGGCCAGTCTAATTATCATTATTGGCGATTATGTCAACAGAAATTTCCGCAATAATGTAAATATAACATAAATATAGAGACAGTTCATATTTTTAATGTGGTTTTCTGCTGCTGAAATGTACCATTCGTCCGCAGATCGCCTGAAAATCCTGAGAGGAAGGGGGATAAGGAGTATGTCTTGCAATATTTGAGCCGAATAAATAAATGCAGAGCCACCTTGGAATAATATGAACAATAATTAATACTATGCAAACGCGCCTAGCGCAGAGTGAGAGGGTTTGACTGTGATGGTGGTAACATCAGCGAGATCATGCGGCAACACGGAGACCTCTGCGCGGTGTCACGTGCTGCAAGCTTTCAGAACACGCACGCTATTTTAATAGGTGTGTTGTACCTGAAGCGTCGAAGCCCAGTGGGTACGTACTCAGGTTCACAGCGGAAAGTTGGATGTTTGAATTCATCTGGAGGTGTTTGTTTCTCACCCCGCTGGCAACAACTGCTCTCAAATCGATTAGATTTCAGGAAGCTCCCACCTTGTTTATTACACACAGCTACGTCAATCTTCTGTACCAGCAACTACGGCACACCAAGGATCTCATATTCCCACATCCGTGGGCGGGTTGTTGCTCTCGTAGAACAAAGAAACCTAACCGCAACAGAGGCTGGACGACGCTACGGCCTCCCAAACAGTATGGCGATGAGTTGGATAAGACGGTTTTGAGAATCGAGGTTCGTAACCCGACTTAGTGGCTTCTATTCTCGATGTGTCTCAAACATGGAACAGGAAGATCGCTTGATCACGACCTCATTCATAAGCGCCGTGCAGCTACACCAGGCCACGCATTTTCCTGGCAGCTCGAGCACGGCTTTGCGACACCTGAATAAATTAGGGTTACAATCCAGGTGAGCGGCTCAGAATCAATCAATCAATCAATCAATCAATCAATCAATCAATCAATCAATCAATCAATCAATCAATCAATCAATCAATCAATCAATCAATCAATCAATCAATCAATCAATCAATCAATAAATTAATCAATGAATGACTCAATCAATCAATCAATCAATCAATCAATCAATCAATCAATCAATACTGATCTGAATGCAGGCTGGTCGCCCAGCTGGCAGATTCCCTATCTATTGTTTTCCTAGCCTTTTCTTAAATGATTGCAAAGAAATTCCACGTATGAATATTTGCCACAATTTGTTGTCTTGAACTCCAGCTTTATCTTCATATCGTGATAATTCCTACTTTTGAATACACCATTCAAACTTATTCGTCTACTTATGTCATTCCACGCCATCTCTCCACTGACAGCTCTGAATATACCACTTAGTCGAGCAGCTCGTCTCCTTTTCCCCAAGTCTTCTCAGCTCAAACTTTGCAACATATTTTATAACGCTACTCTTTTGTCGGAAATCACCTAAAACAAATAGAGCCGCTTTTCTTTGGATTTTTTCCAGTTCTTGAATCAAGTAATCCTGGTGAGGATCCCATACACTTGAACCATACTTGAACCATAGTTGGGGTCTTACCAGAGGCTTATAAAACCTCACTGATGAGCAATGTATCGCCTTGCGTTTGCAGAAGACAATGTGGTACGTGTCTGATTGAACGTCACATACTCATTCAAGAACACGTTTTCCTCAACGAACCATGGGTCGGTACGTGTATTTTGCCTATTTGGCACACGAAACAATCTAGCACACGCAGCCGAGCATCTAAGCTCTGGCCGTGTATCTGTTGTGTGTCGGGATTGAAAAAGTTCTCACTGAGCAGCAATGTTGCACAGAATCGAGCAACGTCTCACCACCGGGCAATAGATTCACATTTTAGAGAATGTTATGGTTCATGCAGTGCCAATGCTTCATTTCAGCAAGACCTGTGTCCGATCAACACGTTCCGATTAGTTCAGGAATGGTTTGCAAGGCAAAGTCAGTTCGAGCTGATCCACCAGCCCATTTGCGTGGGAGACTTGAATCGTACCGAGAACGTGTGGGCCGAGACGAGGAGATAAAAGTAGATACCTGACCCGACACGGTGTCAAATACGAACCAGGTGACGACAATAGGTATACCCTGCGTTAATCGATTCCATGGCCACATGCGTCGATGTGGTTGTGCACAACGGTGGTGTTGTCCCCTTTTCTGCACGTTTTACGAGCAACAAGGCCTTCCAGGAGATGCACACTTGTACAAGTAGGCATACATTTTGTGAAGTATGACATTTTTAGCATAACAACACAAAACGTCAACACTGATTTAGACAGGGCATGAGTTACTGAACCAGTTCCATTTTAGCATCAAAAGATGCGAAATAATATAAAGATAAGAACCTTAGTAATAAATCATATACCATCAAATAAATGACTAGTCCCATTTTCAATCTTGGCGCCTCATTCTAGATTGAAGTGAAAGGTGAGGAAATAGGTTTTATGGGAATCTACAGCTCTCAATCTAATGAATGGTATCGGCTAACCCAACTGAAAATGTAAACTAGAACCTAGATGTCACTACGACAGTCAATGTTGGTACAAAAGGAGACTGAGGGCTTGATCCTGCTCAGTGCTATTGGATACTTGCTGAATGGGTCGAAAGAGGGAGCTAGTGACTTCAACCGTGGATAATTTATTGGTTGCCTCCTCAGTAATCAGTCAGTCAGCACCTTTTCTGGTCTTCTGTAAACACCCAAGTTGGCTGGTGGGGACGTTATTTTGAGATGAATCGTCGCCATAAGACCTATCTGTGTCGGTGCGACGTAAAGCCCCTACCAAAAAAAAATTGAGATGAAAAGAGGAAGACACAACCACAACAAAACCATGCCAGTGACTGTCAGTCACTGAAGAACGTTCAACGGGATATTCGTATGACCATCGTATGAATTCTACTTCAACAAAATTTTCTGTGTACTGGGGGCAGTGAGGACTTGGGCTCAAGGTTCATGCACATGCCAATAAATCGCGCATTTCGTCGGGAAACGTTAAGCGCCCAGCTCGCTGATGTAAGGAAATTTCAAGTGATGCATCGCACTGTACTATTTTGACAATCTGTGTGTAGTCGACCGTAGAAGATCAATTCGAGAATGATCACCGGATGTTTCAGCATGGCAATTCTCACTCAATCTCCTGGTGCTACAGTCCATGTAGAACATCGGATCCTCTCCAAACTCCGGATACTCAGTGCTTGCACATCCTCTCTGACAGCATTAAGCCACTTCTGCCTGGGATGGCCTGTCCTCTCCTGTCTTCTGAGTATTGATCAAGGCTCGGTTAGTCTCTCCTCCTCCTCCGCTATCATGACGTGCCCGATAGTAACCATCTCTTATTCACCTCAGTAACAGGTCATTTCAATTATAGATCTGATATACTTTCTGATTATTTCGGATGCACTATTCTCCACCTTTACTCATTACCCCGATTATCTTTCGCAGTACCTTCTCTCCCATATCCGAAGTCTGTTCTTGTCATATTCAGTGAGCGCCCAAGTTTCACAACCTTAAATTATTATCGGACGAACGGTAAAAGGAGAGACTCGGTCTTTTCGAAAATTGGAAGGTTTTAGATACCTGTGAAAAGCTCTGAAGTGTTCGTTAACTGCTGCTATGAGTGCTTGAATCTCAGCACTAACCTTGTTACTCTCAGTCACTAGCACACCTATGCGCTTACATTCTCCAATTTTCTTATAATATCCTTATTTCACTTTGAGATTTCTCACCCCTTTGAACCTACCTTTATCCCTCATGCTGACCATGTACACCTTTTTCCCTGTGTTAATTCGTAGACCAAGTCCGTGGAGCCTTCCATTGTGGACATGCCTCACTCAACAATAATACTCTCTACTATAAAGCGAAGTTTATTCAGTAGAAGGTTATGAACGATAAGGTTCTACAAACGGACTGGCCAGATCAGAGTTCCGACCTCATTCCTTTTGATTACCACAGAGACGAGCGAGATTAGCGACTGACATTCAGACCTCGACGACCAACATCCCTAACTTGTCTTAAAGAGCTTCTAGTTAATTGCAGTTACTGTTCTCTTCTGAGTTCTAACTCTTATACAAGACAAGGCTGGCCTCAGCCGTCCACTACTGCTCAGTATATCAGAGCACTTTAGAATACTGCCTTGAGAATTGTTTTAATAGTTAGATCGGGTAATTTGTTTTCTGCGGCTCGAAATGTTGAGAGATCTCGTTGAAAACAAGGCGTTATATATCAAGGAAGAGGACATATGACAGAGTACCGAGGGAACAGATGTTAGCAATTCTGAACGGTAATGGATTGGTGGTAGATCATTACATGCAATAAAAGTTACTTATGTTGACAAATGGGCGCAAAAGGGTATTGATAGCGGAATGACTTATATAGTTTTTACAAGGCCTTCATCATCGTTATGCATAGTTTTCACGGTTCATCCACTGAAACGTATAAAGTGCAGCAAGGGATTCACATAGATGGAAATAGAGTATGTAGTTTGACCTATGTTCATAATTCTGTTTTGATGGTGAACTGTGTTTAAAAGTTGCAATATAATATCTTGTGACTTGGATTGTCTGTGGAGTGACCATGATATGAAAATTAATATTTCCAAGACTAAACTGATGTCGGTAGGGAAGAAACCTAACAGAATTGAGAGTCTGGTGGAGAACAGAACAGTGGAACAGTTTCAAGTATTTAGGATGCGTATTCTCCTAGGAGGGTGGTGTAGAAAGTGAGATTAAATGAAGGTGCAGGAAAGCTAATGCAGTGAGATTGCTGTTGCAATAAATATTTTGTAAGAAAGAAATCGTCTCCAGAGCTGCTTTCAGACCGATCTCACTTTAGGGGAGTTAGAGCTGTGTGGACTCAGGCTCATGATATCTTATTCTTAAGTTAGAAGTAATAGACCTGAAGGTATCGGGGATGATCGCTAGTTTAGCAGGTACAGAGAATGGTAGAAAGGTATTCAGAACGAGGAGCTAAAGGTTAAAGTAGTGTCACCTGTTTATTGGCCCATCAAATATGCAGATTACTTTTAATCCCTATTAGGTCTGAATTTGAGATTACACACATTGCAAACGTATCTTCAAATCAATAGGACGATTATGTAACCACAGCGGCCTTGGTCTTCCTCTACTTATTTTATCCTCTATGGTCGAGTTCATTATTCTGATATTTAACCTATCCTCCGTCGTTCGCCTCACATGACTCCACCACGGAAGCCTTTATTGCCGCATTCCGAATACACTCTGACCATTGCTCCCACCTTTTTTCACCAACGAGCATCCTCGCAACTTTCATGTCTGATACTTCAAACTTATGAATATTATATCCTAAGTACACCTATCTTTCAACTGAAAAATGTCATTTGCTTTACGTCCCACATTTTCACCATTTTCGGAGAAGCCGATGTGCTGGAATTTAGACCCGAAGGAGTTCTTTTTACTTGCCAGTAAATCTAAAGACATGAGGCTGACGTGTTTGAGCACCTTAAAATACCACCGGACCGAACCAACATCGAACCTGCCAAGTTGGGGTCTGAAAGCTAGCTCCTCAACCGTCTGAACCACTCAGCCCGACTGTTTCGATTGAAATGAGGAACCTGAGTGAATTAATATTTTCTGTTAGACTGTTCAATCTTAATACCACTCGGGACATTTTATTGTTTGTTGTTGTAAACCTGATAGATAATTCCACATAATTGGAATAATTAGAGTAAATATCTTGAAATTGTAGGACTGATGTTTAACTAATTTAAACTGCTTGACAATAGAAACGTAGAGAGAGATAACGTCCGTTTTAGAGATGTCCTGAAACACAACATGAGTCAGTGCTTGATGATGTGTGTTAAGCTTGAGCCCTACCAAGCAGGCGCTTTGAGTGTCTTCGCAATGTTCCTGTTCAAGCTGAAGCCCTTGAAAACGAATGGCTACATAAGTCGGATGAAACGTGAGATGCAGTCTAAACTAATCCAAGGCAAGAGTTTCATACACCTGCAATGCAGAGAACATCCTTCAAGGTGTGGTTTGTTTGGGCCTGTTTATGACAAATGCTGGGTGCATCAATAACGTCTAAGCTCATCAAAGAAACAGAGACAATAATACAGAGTAGTCACTGTAGCCGGATACGATCAGGAATTTGTAACGTAATTTGTAATTGGAAACTCCCCAGAATAAGGATCTAACCAACATTTTTTTCAAAAATGAGATTTCAGGGGAAATAATGCGTATCATCGCGCCTCTGTCCGACTCGTTGGCTGAAGGGTCAGCGTCCTGGCCTTCGGTTCAGACGGTCCTGGGTTCGATTCCCGGCCGGGTCGGGGATTTTAACCTTAAGTGGTTAATTCCAATGGCACGGGGGCTGGGTGTATGTGTTGTCTTCATCATCATTTTATCCTCATCATGATGCGCAGGTCGCCTACGGGAGTCAAAGAGAAAGACCTGCACCTGGTGAGCCGAACCCGTTCTGGGATATCCCAGCACTAAAATCCATACGACATTTCATTACGCCTCAGTGCAGGGGTGTTATCTTGTGTCTTACATTCGAACTTCAAGTTAGTTTACAGCCGTGGTGTAAGGATGGAACATCAGTGAAGACGATGGACAGAGCTTGTGTTGATTCTTCATCAGGTGTAATTGATCATTTAAATGAGGCCATAGACGAAATCACATCTATAATTTGAAATATTTTCATGACTTCTTTGTTATTGTTATTTTTATTATTACACTAATACCAAGCGCGTGTACAGCCTTTCTCTTATGTTATATACAAATGTAAGACATCCTCCGCATGGCGCAACAGCTCCGAGGCCTATCAAGCATCCGCTGCTCATCCCCAAGGCCTGCTGATTACGAGGTGTCGTGTGGTCAGAACGGCGGATCCTTTCGATCGTTATTCTTAGCTTTCAAGACCCGGGCCGCCATCCCACCGTCAGATAGCTCAATTTTAATCGCATACCCTGAGTTGACCTCGAACCGGCCCTCAGATGCAGGTAAATATCCCTGACGTGGCCGGAAGTCGAGCCCGGGGCCTCCGGGTAAGAGGCAGGCACTCTGCCCCTATACCGCGGGGCCAGCTAACGTAAGACATACTTTCCGATCATTTTCCATTGCATCACTTCCAAGTCATACATTGCGTTTAAAACCTCAAGTTATAATATAAACATATACTGTAGTTTTCAAAAGATGAACTAATTTCTACACTTTCATTAGCAATTTTTTCAGGTAAATCCCCAAAATAATTTTCCTCTCTCCTGAAAAATGACTGTTTTATTGGTAACTTCTTTATTCCTGGGAGGTCTTCAATTGTTATTTGAATTTCTGGTATGTTTTAAATCAAACTTCGAAGATTACATTGTCTATGTTTGTGTTCGTCTGTTACCTAATTCAATTTTATATGGCATACATTGAGAGCAAGGTGTTCAAAGTTCCAGTATAATTTCCGTATGATATCCATTTGGTAAGGGATGGAGTTGCTAAATATGAGACGCACACATGCCTAAATCCTGCGTCTTGTAGCTCTACCGCAAGCATGGGGCGTATAAAGGAGGTGACAGGAAGCCGCCAGACAATTCAATACATCTATCTAATGCAAACTCTGCATCACAATGGCAGGAGATTGCGGGGCGCAATATATATTCAACAGTGACTCTGACTTCTTTTCGGAGAAGTCCCTAGCGAATATTGCCTCCGCCAGCACAACTCAATTGAACCAAACTTTATTCCAGTACACACAACGTTCTCGAGTTGTGAGATGAACCAGAATGGAGCAATTACATTATTTTAGTTTAACCTTTAATATTTATCTCATATATGCAGTATATAGTCCATTAAGTACATTACATGAATCGCTTGATGTTGAAAGGGGACTTCTGACGATTTCTAAATTGTACAGGAGAAGGAAAGAACTTTTTAGGTGATGGAAAATGTCGATGTATACTTTATACTTCTTCTGCCATTGCATAATACCTGTACTAATGTACCCTTCAGTGCACGCAAATACGAAATTAAATTCATAGATTTTGTAAAAACAAAATTATGTTTGCCTAAATCCCATTGATACATCAAATGAAGTGAATTTTTGTACTTTGAATGCCAACTTCCCCATAAATTCCAAAAAGAATTACAAAATTGCTTTTTGGAAGGTGTAAACCAAATTCTCAGTATGAACATTGAAGCATTAATGTCAAACTTAATAGTACTATGAAAATGAAATACAATTATTTGCAAGAATCATTGAAACACAGAAAGAAATTCAAATGACAGCAGTTCATTTTAATGGAATAATGCCAAAACAATACTGGTGTGATGCACATCTACAGCAAATGTCTCCATTTAACATCACACGGAGATTTCACAAGCACGGGACAGCCTTGGTATGGACTGCAGATATCTCCGTTCAGCACCAAACGGTGGCTCTACTTATCATCTGTAGTTTAGCATCAAAACCCTTCGAACATCAAGTGGTTCACATATGGAAGCAATCCGAAGTATTGACATTAAACTGTATTGTGTGGACAATGTAATAATTCTTAGCTGCAACAGAAACCAATCAGAGGAACTAAAAATATTCAGAGGATATAAGATAGTTTTAGAGAACATTATGTAATAATTGATATTTTGCAGCTTACTGCAGATTGATTCAAACGTTACTCAGAATCTAAAATGGCCCGTAGAGGGATGAAAACATAACAAATTTTGAAGAGGAATGTATAGTTTATTAGGACAGAATCCTCCGACAGGAATACCTTAGTAACAGCAGGAATTACAATTTGCTTTCTTTTATTTTATTTTTCTTACTTATTTTATTATAAATTATTACATAATGTCCGATTTAGCACACTGAGAAATACAGCAATAACGTGGATTTTCCGTACCTTGATATTTACAAGTAACTTTTTTTCGTCAAGCTCACTTTTTTTAGGTGTTTAAATGTGATATTTCCTGTATTCACACTGTAATATATAATTTTCATAATTCTCTAACTAGTTTGAAAGAGCACTTTATTTGTTGAGGGCACATTGTGTTCAGTCACGATAAACATAGGAAAACTCGTCGTCTTCTCCTTCTTAGCGTGCCTGTCTGCCTCGGACGTTGGCGATCAGCATGGCTATTCTGGCTTTATCCTTTGCAATTCGGAACAGTTCTGCAGATGTTTTGCTGAACCAGGTTTTAAGGTTGTCGAGCCAGGAAATTCTTCTTCGCCCAGGAGATCTTTTTCCTTCTACTTTTCCTTGCAGGGTAAGTTAAAGCAGCTCATATCTTTTCTGATTCCTTACGATGTGTCCAAAATATTGTAATTTACGACACTTGATGGTGTTAATCAGCTCTGGTCTCTTCTTAGAACCTCAACGTTGGTAACTTTCTGAGTCAATCATATTATCAAAATTCTTCTGTATGGCCAGAGTTCAAATGCTTCCGGTCTAGCAGTGGTGGCTTTTGTAAGGGCCCATGTTTCCATACCGTAAAAGAGAACTGAAAACACATAGCACCTAAGGAGCCGCATTTTGGTATCCATGGTAAAGTCATGATTCTTGAAGGTTGAGCTCATTGAGTTGAAAACACTTCTCGCTTTTCCAATGCGACACTTTATCTCTTGCGAATTGTTCCATGCTTCGTTAATGATGGTACCCAGGTACGGTTATTATGAAACTCTCTCTATACATGCTCCATTGAGGAACAGATTCACGCCTTGGATGTTCTTCTTACTGATGATCATCAATTTTGTTTTATTAGTGTTGATGTCCAGAATAAAATAGTTGATGGAATAAATTTTCCTTCGGGATCCTACGTCACCTCTTCTTCTTCCTCTGGTTCCTATCCGTTCCGGATGTTGGCAACAATCTTGGCTGTGCTCGTCCTGTCACTTGCGGCTCGAAAAAGCCCTGTCGATGTTTTAGAGGTCCACGTTCTGATGTTCTTAAGCCAGGGTATTCTTCTTCGGGCAGCGTTTCTTTTTCCTGGAACTTTTCCTTGCAGGATGGTCTGAAGGAGATTTTATCTGCTGTTGTTCCGCATGATATGTCCCAGGTACTGGATCTCTCTTGCTTTCCTGGTGGTCAATACTTCTTTCTCTTTCTTCATTCTTCGTAGAATCTCGATATTTGTGACATGCAATTTCCACGGTATTCTTAACATTCTTCTATATAGCCGCATCTCAAAAGCCTCCAAGCGTTTACACAATGATTCTGTCTGAGTCCATGTTACAACATCATAGAAGAGAGTGGAGAACACATAGCAGCGTAGAAGTCTGATATTCGTCTACATTTCTAACCCGTGATTCTTAAACAGATTGCTCATCTTATGGTAAACAGGCCTGTCATTTTCAATTCAGGTCTTCATCTCATCAGAAAGATCCCATTGGTCGTTTATGGTGGTACCAAGATACGTGTACATATGAACTTGTTCAATGTTGTTCTGGCCTATCTTAAGATGACATGCATGACTGACAAGATGACTGCAAGATGACATGACTGATTATCATTGTTTTTGTTTTTTGAGTGTTGACATCTAGACCATATTCAGAGCTCTTTTGAAAGATGCGTTCTGAATAGATGTTGAAAATCAGTGGGGATAATACACAACCCTGCCTTACACCTCGTAGAATGTATATGTCCTCCGTATTTTCTCTGTTCAAACTCACAGAAAGCCGACTGGTTCCAATATAAGTCTACACGCAGGTCCTTGTCATCCAAACCAATGCTTTTTAAGATTTCAACGATCTTCTGGTGTTTTACACTGTCGAAAGCCTTCTGGTAATAAAGTAAATAGGCATAAATATCGCAATTCACTTCTCTGCGCCTTAGAAAAACAGCATCTGGATACAAAACAAATGCATTTATGAAACCAAATTGTTTGGGATAATTTTTTTCTTCACAGGTCTTGATATTCTTCGGTGAACGGTCTTCAGAAATATCTTTAGTAAGTGACTCATGAGGCTGATGGTCCTGTTCTCACCTCTAGACATCAACAAACAAAAAACTGTTTCCTGCTACGGCATCGAGACTAAATGACATCGCACAAAAGGGAACATTTTCTCCGCCAATCTGAGTTCGCCATCGTTCTTTACATAACACGAAGATCATTCCTGTTTACTTGGCGGTATAATTAAGATACACCGTGTATACAAGGAAGTAAAATACAGACTCGTAAACGCGAACAGTTCGTAGTTAGAATGCTATGAAGTTAAAAATTAATATCCTGAAACAAAAAAATCAGGACCTTTAATATAATTAAATCTATCAGTTCTACTCTATGGTGCTGAAAATAAGGCTATAAGAAAATTAGCCAGTCAGTAATTCTTCTTCTTCTTCTTCTTCTTCTTCTTCTCCTTCGTGTTTTCCCGCTCATGCGGGTTCGACGTTTATGAGAAGTCTTTTCCATTTCCCTCGGTCCCAAATGGTGTTTTCAGTTAACTGCTTTTCTGCGAAGTCCTCTCGCACACAGTCCATCCATCTTCTTCTAGGTCTGCCTCTCTCCCTCCTGCCCTTCACCTACAAGTCAAGCAATCTTCTTGCTACACAGTTCTCATCCCTGCGCTTAATGTGACCATACCAAAGCAACCGCCTTTCTTGAACTTTCTGTGATGCTTGAGTTACCTTAACACTGCTTCGTATGAAACTGTTCTTGATGTGGTCTTTCCTAGCAACACCACACATCCATCGCAGCATTTTCATTTCCGCTACATCCAGCCGTTTATTTTGTGATTGTACTATTGGCCAAGTTTCTGCTCCGTATATCATGGCAGGTCTCATCACACTTTTGTAGGCTCTCCCCTTCACTTGGACATTTAGTCTCCTGTCACAGAGGACACCAGACAGCCTTTTCCAATTTAACCTGGCAGCCTGAATTCGGTGTGCAATTTGCAGACCTAGATTGCCATCATCAGATACAGTTGATCCAAGATACTTGAAACTATTGCTTGCGTGGAGTTGGTTTCCATCCATTTTAACACTACAATTTTCCTTTCCACGGAGGCACAAGTATTGTGTCTTATTTCGACTGATTTTAAGACCACTATCCTCCAGTGCTTTTCTCCAGTGTTCTACTTTAAGTTCAATTTGTTCTCTATTAGTGCTGCATAGTACGATGTCATCTGTAAAATGCATGCACCAAGGAGCTGGTTCTCTAAGGCTTTCAGAGAGAACATCCATTATCAGATCAAAGATATAAGGACTCAGTGCAGATCCTTGATGGAGACCAACTGGTATGGTTTCCATTAGCTCTACACTACTTCTAACTTGCGTCTTTGCTCCATGGTACATATCCTGAATTATGCGCATATACTTCTCTGTTACTCCCTTGGATCTCATGCATCTCCATACATCTTGGCGGGGCACACAATCATAAGCCTCCTCTAGATCAATGAACACCACATGTAATTCTTTCTTCTATTCTATGTGTCTTTCCATAAGCTGTCTTAGTGAAAAAATGGCATCTATGGCTCCTTTCTTTGGCATACATCCAAAATGTTCTTTTCCTATTATTGTCTCCTGCCTAAGCTTACTTTCAATGACTTTTTCCCAGATCTTCATAGTGTGCGACATGGGTTTTATTCCTCTATAATTTGCACAATCCTGAACGTCCCCCTTTTCTTCAAAAATGTGAATTATGGTACTCATCCGCCATTCATTGGGCATTATTTCCTCTTGGAATATTTGTTGGAATAGGTTTAGCAACATATCTATTCCCTCTTCTCCCAGGCATTTCCAGGCCTCTACTGGAATTTCACTTTCCTTATTGCTCTTTTCTTTATCTCTGTGCATTCATAGTCAAGCACTAGCACTCTGTATTGTGGAGCCACGTCTTTTCCACTTTTAATTTCCTTCATAGCAGTTACAACCTCAATTCTTTTCCACTTTTAATTTCCTTCATAGCAGTTACAACCTCAAACCTTTTCCACTTTTAATTTTCTCCACAGCAGTTATAACCTCAATCCTGCATATGTCAGTTGTTACATTATAATTTGGAATACCATATTCAAACACAAGCCGTTCATTCACCTCATTTCGCAGCTTTTTAAAATACTCCTCTCATCTCTTCTTAATTAGGTTCTCATCTTGAATTACCATTTCTTGTTCATTCTTCATTTTCTTGATGTGTGTAAGATCTTTTGATGCTCTGTCCCGTGCCTTAGAAATTCTGAAGATTTTTGCCTCGCCCTCTTTGGTCTCTAAATTTTCGTAGACTTCATTCGATGCCATTGCCTTTGCTCTTCCAACAGCTCTTTTCGTAGTCTTATTTGCTTGTCTGTAGTGTTCTCTATCTTCGGCCATTCCAGATCCTTACGAGGCTTGCTTGGCTTGTTTTCCACCACCATGTTTCTTTATCAAGTGGAGCGCCTTTCCCAGATGTCATACCCAGAACTTCCATACCCACTTTCCTGATAGCTTCAGCGTTTACTGTCCACCATTTCTGAACACCTTTCACTAACTGTGTTTCTTGTATCACCTTTTCCTTGAATTCACTTCCCAAAATTGGATCATTTATCCTCTACCACTTGATTCTTGGAGTCATTTTCCTTACTGCTCTTTTCTTCATCCCTGTGCATTCATAGTCAAGCACTAGCACTCTGTAGTGTGGAGCCACGTCTTCCCCTAGTATGACTTTGCAGTTATTAACCTCCTTCAGACTCATTCTTCTACACAAGAGGAAATCTATTCGGCTCTCCCGTCCTCCACTTTTCTATGTCCATAGATGTCTCTCGCTTTTCTGTAAGAAGGTGTTACAAATCGCCAGTCACTAATCACATCAAAAAATATATTCTTAACCTTTTCATTCCCAAGTTTTTTAAACTTATGCATGCTCCATACCACATTTTTCTTGATGTTTCGACAATGGTTGAAATAGGCTAACAATTATCTTACTTGTATTAGCTACTGGACAGTCATGGTACGACAACGTTACCTATAGGTTTCTCTTGGCACTTTTACCAGAACTTGACAAATGTTTACAGCTTGTTCTATTACAACTTGTCTTCATTATACTCATAAAAGTCAGGCTCATCATTATTCTCTAACATTTCTAAAATATAATATACCTTCATGCTTTCTTTACACTTCTGCGCACACATCTCAGAAGACAGCTGTGAAAGAAAAGCACAAGGCACATAATTCTTGTCAAAATACGGTAAGGCAATTTAGAAATTGTCCGTCGTCTGAACAAAGCATGTGATGAACTACAAAATTACAGCGTCAGACTGGACTCGGAAGTGGAGAAGAGTGCAGTGCTTGAAATCCGAGTTAAATCGTGTTCGCGACACCGAGAGAGATGCTGACATCCGAGTTAACTCGGGCATGGGATGGAAAAGGTTAAGTTCTGTAAATGAAAACTCTAGACTCTTCAGTAACCAGTCTGAGACTACATAATAACATGGTGTGAGAGCTAAATCCGTAGCAGACCTTCCAGTTGACTTGGGAATTTCCTAGGTAACGATGGTCAATTCTATTATGTGAGAGCTGGTAGGATAAATGCTTCCAATAATAATAATAATAATAATAAAGTCTGGGGGCCGATGACCTTCCATGTTAGGCCCCTTTAAACAACAAGCATCATCATCATCAATGGTAAAGTCTGGTACGAAGAAGAATTGATAGAAATTTACTGCTTAGCTTTTGCGGATGATATAATATTAAAGACATAACATTTTGAAACTGTAACAGAAGATCCTTGAAGAGATAGAAGGACAAACAGGCTACTTTTTTTTTTTTTTTTTTTTTGCTAGTTGCTTTACGTCGCACCGACACAGATAGGTCTTATGGCGACGATGGGACAGGGAAGGGCTGGGAGTGGGAAGGAAGCGGCCGTGGCCTTAATTAAGGTACAGCCCTAGCATTCGCCTGGTGTGAAAATGGGAAACCACGGAAAACCATCTTCAGGGCTGCCGACAGTGGAGTTCGAACCTACAATCTACCGAATACTGGATACTGGCCGCATTTAAGCGACTGCAGCTATCGAGCTCGGTGCAGATATCCTTTGAAAAGACGGAAGTAATGTCAAACATCAAAACAACACGAACCAACTGAACACCAAACATGGAACAACAAACCGTGTGCATAAGTTTAAATACCTTGGTGAGTGGATGCCATCAAACGAACTAGATACAGAGGCCTTAGCGGCCAGAGCCAAGAAAATGGAGGTAGCTTTCAATCCACCCGGAACATAATAACAAAATGTGTTTTTCCATAAATACCGAAATTCACCATTATAATATTGTCGTTCAGCCGGTATCTCTATATGCGTCAGAATGCCTTATCCTCTCTGAAATGTGCACTCGCTAAGTTGGAACAAAGAGAGAGAGAAAGATTCTTCAGATCATTCTTGGCCCAAACTACAAAAAACGGTATGCACACAAGGAAGTCCAGACAGAAAATCTACACAGAGATAGAGAAGATCATGGAGACAATGCGCAAACGCAGGGATTGCTTCTACGGTCACCTACGACTGATGGACGACTCGCGATGGACAAAACGTATTTTTAATCATTTTGACTCAAAACAAAAACCAACAGTTCCCTGGTACGTTAACGTCAAGAATGGGCCTACGACCACATGATGCGCACAAAAGAGACCTTTCCAGAATAAGCATCGTGATTTTGGAACTTCTCGGATGCGAAGTGGACAGTTGGTGCAAAGTGGTCGGATGAACGCCATGCTCGTCACATCACCTACTGGATCAGTCGGAAACTGAGTAAACGCCAGAATGTACAATGGATCTGATTGTGGTCCCTAGTTCGCCGATTCGCGAATAATAAATAAATAAATAAATAAATAAATAAATAAATAAATAAATAAATAAATAAATAAATAAATAAATAAGTAAATAAATAATAGTAATAATAATAATAATAATAAGACAGAGAAGAAGGAGAAGAAGAAGAATGTTCTTGTGTTCTTCTTCAGAAGAATAGTATTTCTTCAGGCCTTTGTTTGAAGCAGAATGGAATTCCAAAATACATGGTGTGGTAGCATTGGAATTTATCACTGCTATGGACCACACTCAGATTCTCAATCGCATTCTGATGTGCTACTTCCAGTTTTTAACGACTTGTTCCACCCTATTAGTTCTCAGCGAAATCCTTAAATCTCTGACAGTGGCACGACGAGTGAAGTACGAGCTCATCTATTGCATGTAATGAGTTTCATTACACTCAGAACAATAATACAGTCTGGACTATGAACTGTAAACTGTGGATAAAGACCTCGTAGATCGCACTCGCAGGGACAAAACATTTTCTTTAGAGACGAATATCTCTGAATGTTAGTGTGTTTGTTTTTCTGTCTTTACAAGACGTAACAGGCAAAAGGGTGAGCTTAGTTGGAGACACAGTCGCAAGGTGTATGACACGTAATATGTCTGTCTGATAGGAATGAAGTAGATCGAAGAAATTTTACCGAAAATATTTATTGAACATTATTTTACAATTACGTACATTTTTTAAACTCGATGATCCCGAAATATAAATATTATATGCCAGAAAACTGAATCTTAACGAGGATCATAATAGTTCAAGTTTCATTATGGTACAGGTTCTCCACCAATCAGAGTTCAGATTTTCATTATGATACCAACTGTTTAACCAATTAGGTAAGGATAGTACCGCACCTGCGCTCAACGCACTAGCTTCGCACTTGTTTCCAAAATCAAACATCTCGGACACACACATTAACATCAATGCACCTTCTACTTCCAATATTCCACAAGCACACGGCACATTCCGGCAAATTCCCTTCACCAACTGTACAATAAACAATTTGTATTTGAAATAAAGCTAGGTTATGATAACCTTCTATCAAAGCTTTGAAAACATATGACATTGTCAAGGTCCCTGATCTACTCACGGAAAATCAACTACCCGGCGCATGCACTCTGCGCTCTGTTCGGTAAACTAAACTGTCAAGCGACTTCTCGAAATAAACTTATGAATATTTATAACATAGAGTTATAATTATCGTCGAGCATAAACAATCGTATGCAACTCGCATATAACGTAGGCTTGTTGCATAATGTACTATTATATAATATTGAGTAGATGGTAATGGGCCAAACAATGAAAAGGAATGTTGGAAAGCGGTTTTCAAGATGACACGTTATTGATAAGTTCGATCAATACGCTGCGAGCGAAGATGAGGTTCATAAACGTCCTGCCCAGCGTAGTTGGTGTCTGTTGGGAGACAAAATCTAAACTGAAATGATTCTTCATAAGATCTATGCTTGTGCCAAGGCTCAATATTGAAATCATGTTGGCGATAAATATCCTTGTGTCGAATTCTATGTAATTGGTGATATTTTCGATCGTAGCAGAGTAGATGATCACCTTTGAGTACAGAAACATCCTGAACTTGGATTAGGAAAAATATAAGCGCAACCGAGCAGGGAACGAAGCGCACCTTCGAATAGCATCTCGGCTGGACACGTGTTACCAAACCCTCCTCTGTGATGACTCACTTGCGCATGGTGGGACTGTCTGTGTTATTGTATGTGGTTACGCCTCCGGCTGTCCTGACAGAACAGAGTGTTTGGGAGCCTGCATATCACAGCAAACTGATCGTTCGTGTGGTCCAACCAGTAAGTGTCCGGGTTGGGCAGCGAGTTAAGGAAGGCCACGTTCTTGTCAACGGAGGCATCTACGAAGTTTTGTTACCTATTTCATAGAGCGTTATGTTAAGCATTTCAATTTGCTGTTCATGCCTTCAAAGATGAGCAACGCAGTATCTCTATGGTTATATGTACCAGATGCTCTGGTGTGATTCTGCATCCGACGCGACATCTGATTTAACTTGAGGAAAAAATGTTCATAGATACTTGGATGGTGAGATGAAATGTTCGCAGTGCATCGTAGTACATTACTTTAAACGTTATATCTTCTGCGCATGTACCGTATACGTTCAAAGTAGTGAAAATTTGTCCGGGAGCTGTGCCCAAACAATGTATGACAACCACGCCATGGTATACTGTCTGGCGGCCAACCTTTCTGATTCGGGCAACTCGTTCGCTAACGGTGCCTCAATCACAGAATTGACTTTGCTATCAACTTGCGTAACTTCCTCCTCATCACAGCTCAGATTACTCATTGATGCCTCCCCACTTGAAGCTGCATATCTTCGCTCAAACGGTTCCAACGCACCATTGCACTCTACATATTGTAGAGCAGCTTGCTGTCCAAGTAACTCAGCTAAGTCTTCATTACACTCTTCTCTAGACCGCACAAATGATTAGACCTGTGTATCAGCCAGTTCTTGGCGTTCACATTAAACGCGTAATCGTGATCCAGCTGCCAGGGCGAACTCATATCCATAGCGTTTATATCTACTGGCACGATTATCATTTGACCCATTATGGTATCTCCTCCTCTCTTCGTAAGTGGTATTCGAGGAGGCACCATTCCTCTGTTATTGCTCAGTCAGTGGAACGTGGTCAGGCTTAGGAGGATAGGAAAAGCATTAGGTCTAAAAGAGGAGACAATTTCCCTTTCGCGTGGTGAGTGTCTTAACAGCTACATACAACGAAACTACTTACATCTTCGAACAAAGAACCCGCCGCGCAGCATTTCTGTCGAATTGGCAGTTGAAGGTCTCAAGTCCTTCCTGTACCAAACCGAGTTGAACACATCAATAAACGTAACCAAACCCATTGTCCATAAATAGAACACCGAGGGGCTCAGTAACATCTTGCCAAATCCTGCCAAAATTGACTGCAGGACGCGCCTCCACCACTCGGGAATGATTATTGTACACGAGCTGTTGGTAGTCAGAAATTGTCTGCTAAACTTACCTCGTGACTTCTTTGCCATCTACAGCCAATTATTAGTCCACACGCTCCACAGGGTATGTGCTGAACTGTACGTCCCGAAAAGCTATCACATCCATTTCGCTGTGCTTCCAGCTATATGGTTCGTTCTTTTGCAGAATTATTGACCAAAATCAATACCTCAGATCTCTCTCTCTCTATCCTTCCAAATTAATTTTCGGTGGTTTATTATCCATGTAGACAGAGTAAATTTAGTTGATTTAAAAATTTAGCACCATTTTCAACATTTCAACTCAACTGGTCACGAGGATATGGAAGTTATGATGCCCAGAGGTATTTATTGTAACAGAGTTTAACTTGAAAAATGTAACAGTACCACTTGAAACTCTATATCACCACCGAATCGTGTTCAATACTAATTTTTCTGCGTCACTGCAATCTGGATTTCGACACAAAATGGCGGACGCCCCCAGCACTTGTCATGACGACTCCGATTATCAAAAATAATTTCAAAGTATATTTCTAAATATTCCCCTTTCAGCCACATACCAACCATTTAAACATTTTTTATAGTTGAAAAGTTATGAAGGTAACATACTGCAGTACGCGAAAGAAAGGTTAGACGTAGCTTGTACGTCATAACTACCCGACCGATCAAGCTAAAGTGTCACAGTCTTACAAATAGTACCTTCGCTTAACACATAAACTAATTAATAATCATAACGTTATTTTCTTTACGTCCCACTAACTACTCTTTTACGGTTTTCGGAGACGCCGAGGTGCCGGAATTTTGTCACGCATGAGTTCTTTTACGTGCCAGTAAATCTACCGACACGAGGTTGACGTATTTGAACACCTTCAAATACCACCGGACTAAGCCAGGATCGAACCTGCCAAGTTAGGGTCAGAAGACCAGCGTCTCAACCGTCTGAGCCACTCAGCCCGGCCATAAACTAATTACAATCACACTGCTCCTTAAGGATGCGATGCCTTAGAAAAATACCCTGTAAGGCAAGGGAAAATTTACGCCTGGGACTCTCTAAAATTAGAAGCTACCTAAAAGATCAGTCTTGTTAAGATAGAGCTTGCCAATTGTACATATAACTCAAATTTTCAGAACAAAGTTTTAAATACTTTTTTCTAACTCGTAACAGTTTTGTAAGAAATAAAGTGGCTTTCTGTGGTTTTGAGTTAGCTTTTATTCGACGAGTACTTGCACACAAATGGAACATGAATGCAGGATGTAGACTTGAATTGCTTATATAAATGCTCATGTGTTTTTCTATTACTCCAACAATTTGACAGAAATTAAATCTTTTTACGTTCTGAAGGAGCATTTCAAGTACATAGCTCAGGTTTTCCACACGTTCAGTGCAGAGTCGGAAAAAATCCATGCCCAGTGTTGTAAAACCTCCAATACATCCTTAAACTTCACAGTAACAAACATGTTATAATATGGATCACTAAATACATCCTACAATACACCAGCATATCGCTTTAATATTCGTTAAGTAAATCACAGGCTCTCCTTCTACAGTACAGTAGATTGAGCTCGTTTGCATGCTGATCACGAAATGAGACATGCGAGATGGAAAGATCAATCCTCTTGCTTGTGCTTTGATTAAGGAGAAGTGTGACGGAAGGTAAACCACTGCCACAAGGTCCGGACCACACCCAAAGTTACCTGTAATCTGAACATGGGTACTCAATTATCAGAAACTACGTACTTGGGTTCATTTATACAATAATTACTGAGCATACACTGTATTTCTTTATGTTGCAACAACCAATCTTTCCAAGGACCGGTGGTGGGGCATAAAGTTTCGAGAGCTGTTGCCGGTCAAACCATTTAAAAAATTAAGCGTTATGTTAAAAAAAAGCATTCTTAACAAAATTTATGCCTACTTGTATAAGTGTGCGTCTCCTTGTCAGAAACAAGTCCCAGTATTGCACGAAATACTGCGACAAGGCCGTGATGGCAGCACTGTAGAGCCATGCTCTGAACAGTTGTGAGAGTTTAAAATGGCTTCGGTGATGGATTCCTGAGACAAATCAGATGATTGAAATGAATTTACAGGGAAGAAATGTTGCTCTGAATTTTATAAGAGAAATGTGATTAAGAAAGAGAAGGTTATGGGCCAGGATCATGCCAAATGGAAAGGAAATACATCTCTTAAACGGCAAAACGGTGCAGTCATACAGTGTTCAATATTTGTTTTCTCTGTGCACAGTTTAATATTAAAAAACACTATTCTATAACATAGATGTCTGAATAAATAACTAGGCTTGTTTAGTAAGAAAATCCTTTTATATTATCCCTTCCAAGTTAAAAGCCAAGATGCTTATTGGTTAATGACTTGTCTTTCAATAAGAGCGTCGACTTTGATATGTTTTGTTATACGTAAGTTTCTGTTGTACGATTTAGGTTAATACACTTACTTGGAATGTGCATTAATATGTTTAAAGGGTTATTTATACATTTCTCTATAAAACTTCACATATAGATAAGTTACGCTTTATTTTTGGAAAAATCATTGTTGTTTAAAGTCATTCCGAGATACTTTAATGTATTGACAATCCTTAAAGGTGAACCTTCGTAGCGTATTATGTCTGATGCTGCTCTTCTTCCTCCCCTTCTAAAAACCATGACTACTGTCTTCTGATCATTAATTTCTAAGTTGTTTTGTTTTGACCAATTTGTCAGATTGGTGACTGCTTTTTGAAGTTCATCTCGATATGGCGATACAATTACCATGTCATCAGCGTATAGATACATTTTTGCACGAATCGTAACAATTGCTTCTGTAACATCACCAGGACCTTCCTGAAAAAGAAATATCTAAAAGATATAGAAAGGGTGGAACCAATTTTCCTTAAAAGAGCCCTATGTGTATCTAAATACACACCCTCTAGACTTGTGTATGAACTGACCCGAGAACCTTTCTTCATTTAGAACATGCGACGTACAATGACTCTACAATCAACAAAGGCATATCAAGAGCTATTACATGAATTAAAATTAAAGAAGACAAAAATTTGGAGTGATTTCTATATAACGGATGCAATGACAACAGTCAATTGGTGTCAGAGTTGCTTTGACCTCAGACATACAGTGACCCGTGCAGCTGTCCATGGCTTCCATCACAAGGCATGTGTTGTACCTAGATTCCACGATCCGAACCATGACTGTGTATGTCGATGGTGTGAGAAGTTCTGTGGTCGTTACCACGCACTGGAGTGCCCGAAGAGACCGTGTTCTCTGACAAAACTTTGTAGTGACTATGTTTATACCCCTGCACATTGTGCGCTTTTCTATGTAAATAATTGTTCTTTAAATCAAAAGCGTGACATGTCAGTAACTGTCTATATACATTTCTCAATATGTGTCTTTATTAAGGAAGGGGGCCAAATTCCGTCCCCGCACCTAATTTCGTCCGCCTAGGTATTTCCAGTTTGCACAGTGATAGCTAACGTTCAGTAGCCTCCGTGGCTCAGTCGGTACCACGTCGGCCTCTCACCGCTGGGTTCCGTGGTCACTCCATGTGAGATTTGTGCTGGACAAAGTGGAGTTGGGCAGGTTTTTCTCCGGGTACTCCGGATTTTCCGGTAACTTTTCTTTCCTGCAACACTGTCCACTATCATTTCATTTCATCTGTCAGTCATTAATCATTGTCCCAGAGGAGTGCAAAAGGATTCGGCAGCCGGCAAAATTCCTATCTCCGCCGCAAGATGGGGTTTCATTCATTCCATCCCTGACCCGGTCATTGACTGGAAAACAGGTTGTAGGTTTTTATTTTCACCTGATATTTAGCCGCGCGCTCACGCGTAACCTCATTCCGTTGTCTTGTGAGAGCTGGTTGTGTCCATCAGGTTTAGTTTCCGTGTACAAGGAGGATTCACGTTTTCATGCTGAGCTGAGTTAGTGCGGCATTCAAATTAAAAGTCTGTTATTCCTAGAACAAGCACCGATATGTGTACGAAATACTGGACTGCATTTCACTCATGTGGTGTAGTTTGCCACATTGAGGTAGTTGGCTTGAATTACTGTAGCGGCTATTATAACATATAAGGCCATTTTCGTAATTTCTTACCCCTTAATTTTATTTGTTATTTATGAAGTTTATTATTATTTTCAGAAGGGTAAACGCAAGCAGTGGGATAAGGAGGCTGTGAAAAGCGCTATTAAGGCAGTGAACGACAGGCCAATGGGTTACGAACGGGCAGCTAAAGCATTTGACATTCACGAGCAACGCTGAAAGACTATGTTAAAAAAATACCAAGAAAATTTTTCATTAATAGCCTTCAAGTAATTCATTATAGGGAAAGTGTTTACTAAAGTTGGAAAGGAAAAATATATTCAAATTAATTGTACTTTTCAAAAATTTGACAGGAGACGAAATTACGAACACATTTCTGTTAGTTTAGATTTTGTAGTTTATGATTATGTCAAATATTGACTACCTTACGTTATAACAATTTCGTTGTAACTTACTCGTAAATGGAGAATATATCCAGGAATATATATAGCAGTTTCTATCCTTGTTCACAATATTCCTGGATTTCTACAAGTCCAAATCGGCTAAGGGGACGAAATATTGGCCCCCTACCTTATATAATCACTAGCTGATGTACCCGTGCTTCGCTACGGGATTCTCAGAAAGACTGATTTTGTGGTTTTCCTAACCTGAAATCAACACAGGTCATTACAAAAACGTAAGTATGAATGTAGCGATTAAAGGCAATGCTATAATATAAAATACTCGATCAAATGGAAAGCCACACATTTTATCACTTTTAACGAACAATGCTGCGGTTAGATTGCGGTGGCAAAGTTCCAGAGCTGGGATGACCAGGCCGCAGTAGCCCAAATGCTATGATGATCCAGTGTGTTACGTACCAGTAGTATCAGAAAATTTATAAACCAGGGGAATGGCATGCTAAAGAAGAAAGTTATCTAACTCCCCAGCTACTTCCCATCAATATTCAGGCAGGCTGTTACACTCTGTACGAATGGGCGAGTTGACCGTGTGGTTAGCAGTGCACAGCTGTGAGCTTGCATCCGAGAGATAGTGGATTCGAACCCCATTGTCGGCAGCGCTGAAGATGGTATTCCGTGGTTTCCCACTTTCACACCAGTCAAATGCTGGGCCTATACCTTAATTAAGGCCTAAGGCACTCCTAGCCCTTTCCTATCCCATCGTCGCCATAAAACCTATCTATGTCGGTGCGATGTAAATCAAATAAAAATACTCTGTACGCAGCAGTAATTCTATCTACCGGAGATGAGGGGAAACAGAAGACACAAAGCACATTACAAACAATGGTCAATGTAATGTTATTGTTGATCAATGTTATGAGCTTTCTATATTGTAGGCCTTCACATTTAGTTTTCTTTCGACACTGTGATTTGTAAAATATTTTTTACCATAAAAAGTAGTTTCTTATTCTCCGACTTTACACACCGATTTTCATTAAATACTGTTTACCCATTTTCTCGTTACTCTGCGCTGATATGGACTTCATGAATATCTTTGTGGTCATAGCCAGTACGGTAACAATGTATAAGACATGAATAATAGGAAATTTAATACTGCATAACCCTTGTTATGTAGAATTCGTCGATTACACCTCTAATAAGAAATATTTGAGAATTGCATTTTAGGCCTTCCCCTAAACCACCATTTCACTCAGAGTGAATAAAATAATTTACAGCCTAGACTATAGCGACTTATTTCGTGACTTTGCATACCGATTTTCATCAAGATAGGACTACTAATAACAACAATATTTGAGAATTATATTTTAGGCCTTCCCCTATACTACCATTTTTTCTCAGCGTGAATACAATTATTGATACCCTAGATTGTAGCAACTTATTCCCCAACTTTGCATACCCATTTTCTTTAAAATACGACCACTCATAACATAAATAGTTGAGAAATCAATTTTAGGCCTTCCCCTAAACTACCATTTCACTCAGCGTGAGTAAAATGATTTATAGCCTAGATTGTAGAGGCTCATCCCCCGACTTCATATACCGATTTTCATTAGAGCACTAATAACATAAATAGTTGAGAATTAAATTTTATGCCTTCCCCTAAACTACCATTTCACTCAGCGTGAGTAAAATGATTTATAGCCTAGATTGTAGAGGCTCATCCGCCGACTTCACATACCGATTTTCATTAAATTCTCTTCAACCGTTTTCTCGTGATGGGTGTACAGACAGACAGACAGACAGACAGACAGACAGACAGACAGACAGACAGACAGACAGACAGACAGACAGACAGACAGACAGACAGACAGACAGACATTATGGAAAAGTAAAAAGTGCATTTTCTTGTTACTATGGACATGACCGATACAGAAATACCATTATTTTCAAATTCTGAGCAATGTACAGACAAAACTCTTATTTTATATATATAGATGTATTCTGGTATATGGCTTTACTCTTCCCAATGAGCATATAGGGTAAACAATATGGTGTAGGAATTATTCATATTGATATAAAAATTTGGTATATATCAAGCTACTATTCAGTGACATATCACTTTTTTTATCTCATCACATCTATTGAACCTCTTGCACTAAACAGCAAAATTTGTCTTTCGTTTCACGTGATTATCAGTCTGGTTTTAAATATTGATTACTATATGCTACTGAAGTTCAAGTTCATAAAATGGCATTATATAGATGGCAAAATATTTACATAATATACGTTCTACTGTGAACACTCAATTCATCTCCTGTTAGAATACCATGGAGTCCTATGAATTTACTTTTAAATTCAACTTAATATCAATGCTGATAAAATAGTGCGGATTCCACCACCATTGCAATTAATATTTACTTTGGAAATCAGGACAATTAACCTTTGTTAATTTTTGCTTGATAAAAGAAACATGATCTAACCTTGTTAAACTCCGTGTACATATCCTATCTTGGTTTAGGTTACGGTGCATTTTATTTTATAGCATCACGGAATATTGTGATTATCCTTATTTATAGGTCACTGTGTAGTATAGGTTGATTGACATGTGTTGAAAATCTCCTTGTGTGATTAGTAAACGATTGTTGAAACAAAATAACTTACCATACTAGATAAATGCAGATTAGCACAAGCAAGGAAAGCCTTTATTAACATTATGAACATTGGTGTAGGAATTAGAAGGATGTTTTAGAAGACTTTCGTCCCGAGCGTGGCAATGCGTGGAAGTGAAGTATGGACGATAAATACCTCAGAAAGAAAAAAAAAAAACAGAAGCTTTTGAAATGTGCTGTTACAGAAGGACGCTGAAGGTGAGATAGGTAGATCGAATCACAAATGAAGAGATACTAAATCAAATTGGTGAAAGGAAATCGATTTGGCGAAATTTGACGCGAAGAAAAGATATAATGATATGAAACATCTTAAGATACACAGGACTTGTTCAGTTAGTTTTTGAGGGAAGTGTAGGCTGTAAAAACGGTAGCGGTGGACCAAGGTATGAATATGACAAGCAGATTAGAGGAGTTGTAAGATGTGGTAGTTAGCACAGGATAGGGTGCATCAAACCAGTGTATGGACTGAAGACTCAATCACACTTACTATGATGCAAGCAGAGATCATACGGTTGCTAATGTTTTCAATTATACATAGATCTTCATTATTGACTGTTATACCTTCCGGCGTTCAGTCTGCAAGCCTCTGTGAATTTACTAAACACCGCCGCAATCCTCCATTTGTAACTAGCTCTGTAGTCTCATTATGTTCCCCTATAAATTATCTTGAAACTGAGTCTCCCTTGGTCTCCCTCTACTTCCCTTACCCTCCTAGACCGTGTCCATTATTCTCCTAGGTAACCTGTCTTCTCCGTTCGTGTGACATGACCCCATCACCGAAGCAGGTTTATGAGTACAACTTCATCAACCTAGTTCATTCCTAGCATGGCCTTTATCTCATCATTTCGAGTACCCAGCTGCCGTTGTTCCCACCTGCTTGTACCAGCAATCATTTTCGCTACCTTCATGTCTGTTACTTCTAACTTATACTAAGTTCACCCAGCTTTCACTCCCGTAAAGCTATTTTAATTTTGGTTTGTACGTATTTATATATATATATTCAGTTCACTTTTAGTCTGCTATTTTATAGCTCTTGTTCTGTTCGGTTGATTGGATTATTCGATCACATACAAGTTATTCTGAGTTTGTTTATACCTTTTGCATCCGTATCTTCCAGTTTTCGAGTGTATGTTATTTATATTTAATTCGTAATCGATTTTGGCCAACTAAGGACCATGTAAATAACTCGTAATGATTTCAGTTTTGTTTGGCGCCGGTATTCCTTCATTCTCTAAATTATAACGCCTTTCTTTTGAGCCGTCCAAAGTTGTTTCTTCTTGGTCGCTCTTTCTGGCTCTAGAAACCCTTCAAATGTGTGTATGTTGTTTCTGAAAGTGGTTCTGTTGTCTTGATCCATGATGTTAATTTCTTGCAGATCTTCCTTAGTGTCAACAAACCATTTATCATAAGAATTTCCTTTTCTATTGGGCCTGTTGAAATGGTTAAAAAAAATTAGTAAGTCTGTCGTCGGGCATTTTTGAAATACGTCCAATTAATTATTTAATTACTTAATTTACGTACTGTCATGCTTTTACTTGACTATTTGTTTCTTTTCATCATCATCATCATCATCATCATTATCTAAAGGCTTTGCCTTGTCGCTGCAACTATTGATCTCTTCTGTCTGCGATCCTTTTCATCTCTCCATAACCTTGGCATCCCATCATCTCAACTACCTCTTCAATGATCTTCTTCCGTGGTTTCCCTCTGCCTTTCTTTCCCATCACCTTGCCTTCGAACAAGTTCTTTATGAAGTTATTATGCCGGAGAATGTGACCGAAAACTGACGCTTTTCTCCTTTTTTATCGTTGTTATTAAATGTCTCTGGGTGTTTATTTCTCTAAGCACTGCTTCGTTAGTTTTCTTCTCAATCCAGCTAGTTCTTGTCATCTTCCTCCATAGCCACATCTCCACTTCCTCTAGTCGTTTAACGTCCTCCTTCAATAGAGTCAATCCTTCACAGCCGTATAGCAGCACACTCCAAACGAACGTTTGATAAATAATTTCTTTTGTTCAGTATTTAATGATTTATTAGTTAAGAGCTGCTTCTTCTCCTCAATGGCTTTCTTACACAGGGAAATCGTTCTTTTTATTTCCACAGTGCATCTGTTGTCATCGGCAATAACTGATCCTAAGTAGTGATTGTTATTTTGTGCATGTTTTCTCGTCCATATTTCTTGGCTCAATTGCTTTGATTTGTCCATGTTTCTTTGGAAATTAGCATTTAAAATGAATCTCTGTTTTTCACTTGTAATCTCTTAAAAGCAACAAAACTAATTTGGAGCGCTTCCGCGCCTGGCAACCTGTTTGAATCATTCTGCTGTCTCTCTCAGCGCCCTGGAGTGGTGAACGTGCCGGCGAGTGTTGAGTACCTGCTTGGCTGAGCTATCAGCAGCAAGTAGGGGGTGTTTTACACTGCCGTAAAAGTGCAAGGGAAGTATTTGTCATGGTAATCGTACTCTTGAGGCTTGCGAGTTCATAAGCTAAGTGCGACGGAACATAAGCCTCAGGAATATCACACAAAAAGCTTTCATTCCCCAAGTGAACTTGATAAATATTAGATGAGCTGGTACACAGGTGTTGAGTTTCAGCAGCAGCAGTAAAGATGTCACCAGGAGTCCACTGTATTGTTTAATACAGTTAAAGTCTCGTTTACCGCCCTATACAAGACGGTTCCTCAAACGTAACAGATAACTTTGACACAATTGTTGCACACGCCGAAGAGCAAATGATGCCTAGTCATTAAAGTCATGTATGAGTTCGGTTAAGTTCTCTCAATAAGATGCGTAAATGTGAAGAGGGGTGCTTAGAAATCACATTTACTAAACGTTTGATGAAAGAGCTTTCTTATTTGTCAGGTCATTTCTGTTGCGGCTTTTGTGTTGGCAATTCGCCTACAACATTTCATTTTGTTATTTTCACAGTTGGCAACGCGCTGCCGCGTCTTTTATTATCTTCGTCTGACAGAACAAGGCAACCGGCAGCAGTAGACGCATCTTGGTGTATCTCTACATTTTTATTTGTACATATGTTTAAATATGTGGTATATATTGATAGGGAATAAATATTTTAAATCACCTACTCAGTGATGTGTTGTGTCTGCTTTTTTAGGGCAGTCTGGTCCTAAATGGTACACAATTCAATCTGCATCAACTTGTATTTCTGCACCTATGGAAATGAACTTTGTTTTGTGCTTGTGATATGTTGATTCGTCGGTCACAACTACTTCACACTCTTAAAAATCTCAACAGTGGCTCTGTAGAAAGACGACGAGCCCCAGGCTAGTACTGGTTTAGCTTATATAGTCCTCTACTATTTTATTATAATATACTGTCTGTTAGCAACTACAAGAACTTCTTCGAACATAAGCCACGATTTCCTTCCATTTTAATTCCTCTTATGTTTTACCAACGCATTTCTAATATCTCAGTTTTTGAAACTTCAGAACTAAACTTTATTGATTTGTCTCTCAACTAGTGGAGGATGACATACCTCCACTGCATTCCACACAACTTAGAAGAATGTACCAACGGGGCCGGATACAGTGTCGTACACACTTTTCGTGTCACCTAGACAAGGCCGTACCCAGGGGGGAGGTTAGGGGCTTCAAACATATTCCTTAATCCAACATCAAGGTCGCAATCTTTCCTGTCGATAAGAACTCCCAAAAAATGTACCCTTCCGAAATAGAAGTGAACTTGACATATTTAAACAGCGTATAAGTATTTTGAAATAGCCAACAATGAATTAAAAATTATATAAAACTAACCTAATCTAACCTAACCCTATGTCACTACAGGTGTGAAGGGCCTTGGCCTACCAAGCAACCGCTGCTCATCTGAAAGGCCTGCAGATTACGAGATGTTATGTGGTGAGCACAACGAGTCCTCTCGGCCGTTATTCTTGGCTTTCTAGACCGGAGCCGTTATCTCACTGTCAGACAGCTCCTCAATCGTAATCACATGGACTGAGTGAACCTCGAACCAGCACTCAGATTAAGTTAAAATCCCTAACCTGGCCTGGAATCGAACCCGGGGCCTCCGGGTAAGAGGCAGGCACGCTACCCTTACACCGGGGGGCCGGCACATTATAAAACAAAACATTTGCAAATTAAACAAGTGAATTTAACCTATAAAATCAGTGCCATCTTTGAATGTTCCTCTATGAATACAGTTAACAAATTTACTGAAATCATAAATGGAAATTTTAATTTTTGGTGATATATTATTGATTTTTATGTGTTTAATGACTTTGCACCATAAACATCGATTTCATTAAATATATAGAATTATTTTCATATTTTCGAACCACTAGAAGATTTTTAAAAAAATAATCAAACCTCTAAATATTCTTTATACTTACTGTGAACCGTATGGTTACCTCCATCTTAAAACAAATCTTTGTGTCGCACTGCCCGCACGTGTTAAAGCGGGTTATGACCTACTGACTGCTATAAATTTACCTTTCTTCTTCATCCATAGATTAATTTTAAAAGGTACTGCTCTAAAACTGAAACTTTTCTTCCTGTAAAATCTATTTGAAAGTAAAAACAATGTTATTATAGCTAACCACTCCGAAAAAATCCCTACGTGCGGCCTTAATCATAGATAATGTATGTAGTAAAAATAAGACACCATGAGGCACGGAGGGGTGTACACAGCTGTCTAATCTGCAAATCTAATTTTCTGATCATTGCTAAGGAAATCGTGTTACAACTCAATAGTCTCGACACTCACTCTTGCTCTGATATTCAGGTTTTGTGCATCGTCTTGGTAACGGTGATTTCAGTGCTTACGGAGAGCATTTTGAACACTTCATGCCGGGAAAAGTGCTGGTCCGTTCTTCTTACTGTGTACATATGTATAAATGTGTTCTAATATGTAAATAGAGCGTTTCCAGCCCATATGTTTTCTTTCTCTACGTGTAAGGAATGTGTTCTGAAAGTTTCGCCTACCTTATTGTTCCACACTGTACACATGTCTCTATTTCGGTTAACAACTATTATATCTTTAGCTATCAGGCTGCAAAATATGTGGATGAACTACACGCCTCCTTTCTCATCTACTTACAAGCAACCACTTAAACATCTCTGCTTGTTCGTCTCTCCCTTAATATCAATATGTAGGTACTTATCCGAAACTTCGTCACATAGGTCTTGCTGATGAAAGACTTCCTCCGTGTGCGGAAATAGTGCGTAGATCTTACTGCGAATTATTATTTCATCTTAGCAGACTGTGAGCCAAGGCCAAATCACCCTCATACTCACTCCAATACCCAGATGGCGTACATGTTCCACCAAATAAAAAGGATCGCTCATAAACTAAGTTGGACGTATTTATCAAAGCACTGTATAGTTTGTGGTGTGAGTTTCCATAGTCACGCCTTAGTTCGTGAACCCTAGGCAACGGCTAAGTGGTTCCGAGGGTCGGGATACCTGTTGCTATGGAACAGGATTGGAAATATCGGACATGTTCTGAGTTAATGGCTCTCCTTAAGAACAAGCGGAGAGGCCTATACAATCCACCGATGGTCCCTAACCTGTTAGAGGATAGATTCTCACTGGGACTATGCGTAAGATATCTAGCATCCTCCTTCACAGATTTTTACCTAGATCAGAATATTTTAAGCGCGAACAAATAGTGCAATGCACAGGCGTTTAATAAAATCACAAAGGTTTGCAGACTGAATGCCGAAAGGCATAATAGTTTATAATAAAGATGTATGCATATACTACTGTAATACAGACATAGAAGTTAACATTTGCTAAACGTAAGATCCTTATCAACCTGTACGGAGCTCCAACGAGGCAGTTCCTTTCACCAGATTAATGACGAGATTTTGTACAATATTGAATACTTTCCCTGCTTTAATAGCCACATCTCGACAAAATTTAACATACACGATGGAATATTACATCACCTTTTGGTCATGAATTTCATTAACTACTACCTCGGTATACTACCGAGCGAGTTGGCCGTGCGGTTAAGGGCGCGCGCTGTGAGCTTGCATTTGAGAAATAGAGAATTCAAACGCCACTATCGGTGGCCCTGAAGGTGGCTTTCCGTTGTTTCCTGTTTATACATCAGTCAAATGCTGGGGCTGTAACTTGATTAAGGCACGCCCCCTTCTTTCTCACTTCTAGCCCTTTTCTTCCCCGTCGTTGCCATAGGACCTGTCTATGTCGGTGTAACGCAAAGCAAATAGTAAATAAAAAACGATAACGCGTCTATACCTCGGTAACATCATGCGAAACAGAAGTAGATACTATCTACTGCAAACAATCGGCAAGGAATAAATACCCGGAAAGAGAGGTGCTGGCAGGTGACGAAAATCCTGGCTAAATAGCCCCGGACACATATTTCTAAAATGCTATTTATTCGGGGCGTCGACCTAAGAAGATCTTTTGTCCCTACTTTGCACCATATGTTGTGCACCTGCGTGTGTTTGGAAATGGTGGGAGTGTAAAGTGTTGAATGTGAGGAAACGAACATTAAGGACGACACAAACACCCAGTCCCCAGGCCAGGGATATTAATCATTTACCATTAAAAACTCTGACACAGCCGAGAATCGAACGCGGGGCCGTCGGGTGACAGGCGGATGCGTTGCCCCCTACATCGCGGGGCCGAACAAAAGCTCCGGACACTCATATTTGAAGACATCGGTGGAGTTATTTCAAGGAACTCACAGAAGAGAGAACACAGCAAGATGGTTGCCGATATCCAGAACGGATAGTGACTAGAAGAAAGAGAAGAAGAATTCAGCATGGGTTTGACATATTATTCTTAACATATTATTTCATTAATACTGGATAGGCCCGCCTCCGTAGTGTACTGGTTAGTGTGATTAGCTGCCACCCGCGGAGGCCCGGGTTCGATTCCCGGATCTGCCACAAAATTTGAAAAAAAGGTACGAGGACTGGTACGGGGTCCACTCAGCCTCGGGAGGTCAACTGAGTAGAGGTGGGTTCGATTCCCACCTCAGCCATCCTGGAAGTGTTTTTCCGTGGTTTCCCACTTCTCCTCCAGGCAAATGCCGGAATGGTACCTAGCTTAAGGCCACGGCCGTTTCCTTCCTTGTCTATCCCTTCCAATCTTCCCATCCCCCCCGCAAGACCCCTGTTCAGCATAGCAGGTGAGGCCACCTGGGCGAGGTACCGGTCATACTCCCCAGTTGTATCCCCGACACAATGTCTCACGCTCCAGGACACTGCCCTTGAGGCAGTAGAGGTGGGAACCCTCACTGAGTCCGAGGGAAAAACCAACCCTGGAGGGTAAGCAGATTAAGAAAGAAAGAAAGAAAGAAAGAAAGAAAGAAAGAAAGAAGAATTCTGGACAGATTTACATATCTTCAAGACATGGTTGATGCACGGTGGGCGTGTGATAAGTAAGGATAATGCGGAGAGGGATTGTTGTTAACAATACGGGGCGAAAGTTTAACCTATAATTTTGTACTACGTAGAGTCATGGGGGCTCGGAGTCTCTTCATCATCACTAGAGTGATCAGTATACACATAGATGAATTCCAAACAGTAGACGTGCTTGGCTGAGGCCCTAGTAAAGGGGGAACTCGCCCCATAACATTCGCCCGTCTCAATTTCGGGATGCTCTAGGTAAGCCTTTTAACGATTTCCATTCGTATATTTGGACTTTTTGTAATTCTAACCAACCATTCTCTTCTCTGAAATGTGTTTTTGAAAATTATGAAGACCATTAGTCTTGCATTCAATTCTTAATGTTGGAATGTGTCACGTGTGATGTACTTAAATAGGCATTTCACCTTCCGACTTGTGTGGTATTCAATAATATCTCGAATTTATCCAGAATAGTATTTTATATTAAACTCAATAAGGTTCTCTGTTAAATTAATGTTTCTGTTGATTTTTCATTCAATACAACTATAACAATGAATAGGTAGGAAACGACAGTCATAAACTGACCACTGATTAATCAGTGACACAATTCCTTTTTTCTTTCTCTCTTAATCAGCTTACCCTCCAGGGTCGGTTTTTCCCTCGAACTCAGTGAGGGATCCCACCTCCACCGCCTCAAGGGCAGTGTTCTGGAGCTTCAGACTCTGGGTCGGGGGATACAACTGGGAGGATGACCAGTACCTCGCCCAGGCGGCCTCACCTGCTATGCTGAACAGGGGCCTTGCGGGGGGATGGGAAGACTGGAAGGGATAGACAAGGAAGAGGGAAGGAAGCGGCCGTGGCCTAAAGTTAGGTACCATCCCGGCATTTGCCTGAAGGAGAAGTGGGAAACCATGGAAAACCACTTTCAGGATGGCTGATGTGGGAATTGAACCCACGTCTACTCAGCTGACCTCCTGAGGCAAAGTGGATCCCGTTCCAGCCCTCGCACCACTTTTCAAATATTTGTGGCAGAGCCGGGAATCGAACCAGGGCCTCCGGTAGTGGCAGCCAATCACACTAACCACTACACCACAGAGGCGGAGGACACAATTTCTACTAGCTGAAATATAAGTATATCATTCAGCCATTCCCCATTCACCTCCAATTTTCAGCTCCAACTTTCAGCCGTTCCCCTTTCAGCTCCATGTCTGCAATGACTTTTTTCTCAGCAGCTTAACTCAAGAGTTGGCAGAACAAAAGTTCGGTTGACATAGATGTTAGTGTTACGTGGTATGATGCTCCTTGTAACAAACAGGAAGGGAAGTGAAGCTATAGGCGTGGATTACTACGTGCACTCGTTTTTCTGAACTCTCCAAGCTGTGGTGAGCTGTGAATTGTATATCTTCTTTCAGTAGAGCAGCACTGGCAGCAGAGCAGTCAGTAACGTTAGAAAAAATTAAGAAATCTAGAGGCGTACGGTTCCAAAATCCTCCCTATCAATTATTATGAAAAATGATTCCTTTAGCTTATCCCTATAACTCATAAGATTGAGCATCCTTTTCGACAAGAAAACTGTTCCTAAACCCGCTTTGTCCCCATAAAAATGTAACAGAAATTCAGGTGGTATTTCCAAAATCCACCTTTTCCTGAGATGTTTCCTAAAAGCGTTTTATCCAAACATGGGACACCGTAACTGGAACGTAATAATACTCTATGAAGTAAACATTAGTACGATGTTTATGAAGTTCCAGGTTCATGGTGTGTTCTTGGAAACTGTTGGCAATACTATTCCCGATAGCTTCGCGCCAGTTTATGACACTATGATTGATATTCAGTTTAATCCACTGACATTCATCATCATCATCATCATCTGTTTACCCTCCAGGTTCGGCTTTTCCTTCGGACTCAGCGAGGGATCCCACCTCTACCGCCTCAAGGGCAGTGTCCTGGAGCTTCAGACTCTTGGTCGGGGGATACAACTGGGGAGAATGACCAGTACCTCGCCCAGGCGGCCTCACCTGCTATGCTGAACAGGGGCCTTGTGGACGGATGGGAAGATTGGAAGGGATAGACAAGGAAGAGGGAAGGAAGCGGCCGTGGCCTTAAGTTAGGTACCATCCCGGCATTTGCCTGGAGGAGAAGTGGGAAACCACGGAAAACCACTTCGAGGATGGCTGAGGTGGGAATCGAACCCACCTCTACTCAGTTGACCTCCCGGGAATCGAACCCGGACCTCCGGGGGTGGCAGCTAATCACGCTAACCACTACACCACAGAGGCGGACCACTGACACTCATATCCTTCTATATTTTTATATAATACGTTAAAATAATTTTATTATTTCAAAGAGCATAAATAATAAAATGATGTCGATTATGATATCAATTAATGACGACAATTATCATTATAAAGTTGTAGTTCGGTTCGCAAACTCAGCCCTTAGCACGATGACCGTTCCAAAACCCTCCTTGCCGGGCTGAGTGGCTCAGACGGTTAAGGCGCTGGCCTTCTAACCCCAACTTGACAGGTTCGATCCTGGCTCAGTCCGGTGGTATTTGAATATGCTCAAATACGACAGCCTCGTGTCGGTAGATTTACTGGCACGTAAAAGAACTCCTGCGGGACTAAATTCCGCCACCTCGGCGTCTCCGTAGACCGTAGAAGTAGTTAGTGGAACGTAAAGCAAATAACATTATTATTATTATTATAAAACCCTCCTTATGCAATGTTGAGTTCGAAAACACGCCTTATCCAATCTTAGTTTGTAAATATCTCCCTTATATATCACGAATGTATGTAGCTTCTCAATTATATCAATACATGTAAGTACATTGATATAATAAACCTGAATAAATACACAGTTCCGAAAAATTATTGGAACATGTTTTTGAACGTATGCCAAGCTTCTCAAAACAAGACCTCACACCCAGGTATATTACAAACTAAACCTTTATTCATTACCATTGAAATAGACAAAGAACATCGATGGATTCGAGTTCATTTTCAGAACAAAAAAAAACGGAAGTGTCCAAATAGGGGCGAAAAAAAATTGATAAGAGTCCTCCAGGGTGTATTTTATCACAGTTGGATAGCTTCAGTACGGTGTATGTCCTCCACGAGCATTTATCACAGCTTGGTACTTACGCGGCATGCCCTGTATAAGGTGACGGAGGTTCACGTTGCGGTATCAGGTCCCATTCTTCAATGAGAGCCTGTTCGAGATCTTGGGGAGTCTATGGTGGAACAGGACGCCCACGAACAATTCTGTCAAGTCTATCCCACACATGCTCGATCGGATTAAGGTCGGGACTCATTGCTGGCCATTCCATCTCTTGAATGTCGAGTTCTCTCAAGACAGCTCTGGTGATGAGCGCTACATGAGCCCTGGCCATGTCGTGCATGAGTACGAATTCAGGGCCAACATCGTATGCAGCAACCAACGCATGCTGTATCAGTATCTGCTCGATGTACCCCGCAGCGGTAAGATTACTGCGGACGACGACAAGATCCGTACGGCCATCAATACTGATGCCTCCCCACATCATCACAGAACCTTGTCCGAATCGGTCGCCTTCCTGGACAAGGTTTGGTATGTACTGCTCACCACGGCGTCTCCATACACGTTGACACCCATCACTCTGTGTCAGGGGAAATCTGGACTCGTCTGTGAACAACACAGGTCTCCATTGGCGAAGTTGCCAGTTGACGTGGGTACGGGCAAACAGAAGGCGAGCTGCGCGATGTTGCTGCGTGAAACGGGGAACTCGAACAGGACGTCTGGGTCGTAAGGACACTTCTCTAACCTGTTCCTTACTGTCTGGTCAGACACCGTGACTCCAGTGACCCTCCTGATGTCTTGTTGCAGTTCTCTGGCAGTTGCTGAACTACGCCGCAAAGGACAGATGGTCAGATATCGGTCATCCTGTGGGGTTGTCATGCGTCTACGACCTTGCCCAACCCTCCTTGTGAACTGGCCTGTCTCATTGTAGCGATTCCACAAGCGTTGAATAATTCACGGAGAGACAATGAGATCCACAGCAACACGACGAAAAGTCCATCCTTCGGAGATCAAAGTGACGGCCCTTGCGACTTGAACCTCGTTAAGATGTCACATGGGATGAGCTGGTTGACGTACAACGTGCTCAGATAACCGCAGCAGTCTGTGTACCTCACAACAACACACGGACCTACCGCTATTTACTTTGTTTTGAGGGGTCACTTGAAAGTTTAATGCATGGCTACGCCTAAAGGTGGAGTATAACTTCGATTTGCCATACCCTGGGTAGCAAAGGTCTCAAGGTATGCTGTACGACCATTGGAACCCCATCTACCAAATTAACGTTAATGTACCGGACGTTACAAAACATATTCCCCTATAATTTTTGAACGATGTACTTTCATTCTACTGAAGATGTGCAAGAATCCTTTTCTTCGTCTCATGAAAAATTTGCTAAAATGAATAAGGCGGATTTTGGAACTGTGCGCCTCGCTCTTATATGATTACATAAGTTTGCGATATAATATAAACTTCATGTTATCTCCGTGTTGTCACTTAATAGGCTTGTAAGAGAGTCACAAAGTTCCCACCTATACAATGCTAGTAAAAGTTAAGGTGTAGAAAGGAATGTATATCCTCGCCGGCCTTAAGGGGAGTCATGGCTGACATTTTACGATCTTAGACCAAAAAAAGTCGAATTTTCAATTTCAAACTTGAAAATCCTCCAGATCTTCCTCTTTCAATTCCCGTTATCACCTAACGCCATTTTAAAGTCTAAATGCCGGATTTAAAAGGTAGCAGCACGGCGTATATACACCAGGCATACGGCCCTTTCTCTCACGTTGTTGTACATCATTCACTTCAAAGTTCTTTCGGACTACCATTTCAATAATCCGGCTGCAATATATTTACCTTGTAGTAGGCCTAGGCTATGCATAATAGGAGAAAGACGTCTGAGGTAGTAACTTACAGTCCAGGACAATTTATTTGCAAATAAAATATGTTCTTTAAAATTTTCGATTACATTTTTCTAGCTGAAAGTATTGTCTGCCATATATAAAATGCTCCTCGCGATAGAGTTCTTATCAGATTCATCTGAACATTTTCGATAATGTTTCAATATGTACAGGAATTAAAAGTATCCCTGCCTGTTATGATCAGTTGAATATTACCTTTATATTTTTCTTCATAAAATAGCAACATACTGTATTAGAGTTTAGACTATTGTATGAATAAGGAAAAATTTAAAAAGTTATACCTCCAATAATTTATACCTGAATGCAAAATCCAGAATTATTATCAAATATATGAGTATTGTATACGCGTATATTAAATTATAACCAAACTTAAAATCCCTCATAGTTCATTATGCAACAAGTCTATATGACTCGTATGGATGTTATAAAACTCGCTTCGCTCTTTTTATGAACATACTCGCGTCTTAATTACCATTATAGGCGAGTTGCATACGAATGTTTATGTTCGACGATAATCATAACTTTTTTAAATATTCATAAATTTCTGTCGATTTATTTATTTCTCGTATGGTTTAAAAAAACGTCACAATAAAAGTATTTTAAAATTATTTTCACGTCTGAACACATTAAATCACAATGTCAGATTGGTATTTCTAATATAATTTAAACCGTTTTGAGTAGCCATCAGGAACTCGGCTGGATCTCCTGAGAAGGCTGATAGAGGGCATTCTTGGATAATATGCTGAACAGTTTGTCTTTCAGCACCGCAACTACACTCGGGAGATGGAATTTTCTTCCATTTATAAAGGGAGTCTGCATATCTACCACAATTAGTTCTGATTCGGTTTAGAGTACACCAAAGTTTTCTGGCGAGCTCAAAACCTGGTGGCTTAGATGTGATGCATGGCATAGCTTGCTGTTCTGGTGTTGCAGAGATCTTCCATAATTGCTTCCAGCTGTCAATCATGTTGAAATTACTTTCAGCAAGCTTCCTTGCAGTATTCAATGGAGGGTGGCGAGAGCGAAGTATCTTCCTGTTAATAACAGGGAGGTCAGGATGTACAGGAAGAGAAGAATTGTTGCACATATTATTGTACACCTTGATAAGTGCTTGTTCTCTTCTCACGGATGGAGGTGGTATGTGACTTAATGATGGCAGCCAGTATGTTGGAGTACATCTGATTGTCCCTGATATTAAACGCATGGTTTGGTTGAGCTGAGTATCAACAAGCTTAACATGAGCGCTGTTTATCCGGATTGGAGCACAATATTCAGCCACGGGATAAACTAGTCCAAGGGCAGAAGTCCGAAGTGTAGAAGCTGTTGACCCCCACGTAGTGCCGCACAGTTTCTGCAGGATATTATTTCTGGTTCTGAGTTTGGCGGCAGTTCTGCTAAGATGTTCTTTGAAACTTAGAGTCCTATCTAGAATGACTCCTAGAAATTTTGGATATCTGGTATGTGAGAGTAATCTGCCATCAAAGTGAACTTTCAGTTCTATATTCGCTTGCTTATTGTTGAGATGGAACGAAGCTACTACTGTCTTTGCTGCGCTTGGCTGTAACCTCCAGTCACGAAAGTATCGTCCCATAGTAGATAGGTCTCTGGTTAGAATATCCTCGGTAACTTCGAAGTCTATATGGCTATCAGCAAGGGCCCAGTCATCTGCGTACCCAGACTTCCTAGACGTAGTCTCTGGCATATCTGCTATATATAAACAGAACAAAAGGGGAGCTAGCACAGAACCTGTCGAGATGTCACCTGATAGTTGAGTTTACTGAACAGAGCGCAGAGCGCATGCTCTGGGTTATTGATTTTCCGTGAGTGAATCAGAGACCTTGACAATGTCATATGTTTTCAAAGCTTTGATAGAAGGTTATCATAACCTAGCTTTATTTGAAATACAAATTGTTTATAGTACAGTTGGTGAAGTGAATTTGTGGGAATGTGCCGTGTGGTTGTGGAATATTGGAAGTAGGAGGTGCATTGATGTTAATATGTGTGTGCGGTATGTTTGATTTTGGAAACAAGTGCAAAGCTAGTGCGTTGAGCACAGGTGCGATGTTATCCTTATCCAATTGGTCAAACAGTTGTATCATAATGGAAATCTGAACTCTAATTGGTGAAGAACCTGTATCATAATGAAACTTGAACTATAATGAGCCTCATTAAGATTCAGTTTTCTGGCATATAACATTTATATAATATTAATATTTAGGCATTGTGGAGCATAAAAATAATTAAAACTGTGCCACAAGGAGCATTCTCCATGCAACATATAGCAAATAAACATTATTCGTTAATAAATTTGTAACAAATTAACTAATGTTCTTCATATTGTGTGTGGTGCTCTATCATATATATTTATGTTTAAAATTTGGTTGTGATAAGTGTTAAATTGTGGAAGTTCCAAATTTCAGTCATCACACCCCTTAAGTCGAATCGTCCACGTCCTACTGTTAAGAGCCTGTTGTACCTTTTACAAGTCCGGCTTTATTATGAGATCACAAGAACCTCCCACTTAACACATGCCAAGTCTTAATATTTACAACTTCAAATACCAAAGGCTGCATTTTATATCAACGAAAAATCGGGCTCACTTCAAGAAGAACTTCTGTCAACGCCTCATCTTATGGCCTTCAGAAGACATTTTCAACTGACATCAACTTGTCGTTTTAGACTCAACGTAGTTTTAGCTTAACGTTTTGCTCTATGATAACTTTCTTTAAGTTTTAAATCTTATTCAAGTTTTAACTGATGATGTCCAATATTCCAGGACGGAACATATATTAATCAATCTAAATGGATTGAAGAAACTTGTATTGTGTATGTGGGAACTTAGCGATTCTCTTACAAGTCTAAATCTGCGACTGTGTGATAAATAATGATACTGACTGACAAAGTTTTACAGTCACAATTTAGTAGTTAACTGACGTTGAGGTAAGCCGCGGTGCAGAAAACCAAGAATAATGGCCAAGAGGTTTCGTGACTCTGACGACACCTCACCTCCTAATCTGTAGGTATCCCGGATAAGCAGCAGTCGATTGGTAGGCCAATGGTCTAGAGGGCTGTTTTACCATGGGAATGTTTTACGTTTTACGGAGCATTTTTGGAAACATCCCTTCATTGTTCACCAACTGTGAGTCCATGGAACAACTATCCTTGACATTCACACTGGGGGAAATGGGAATTAAAACGCCATGAGGAGATGTGCTGCCAAACCTCAAGTGTTCATAGTGGACGGGTGTGTGCAAGTAATGCGACGAGACATTTGACATGTTCAGGTGCCTTAGTGTTCATGCGAACGCAGGTCATTACCGTATCCGGCGCTTTAAAAGCCCTGGATCACGTCATGAGAAATTCCACCCCATGCCTTTTGCACCTCGAGGATCAGTTCGTCTAGAGTTCCAGCATGCTAATGATAATTTAGCAGGCGTCTACCAAACATGTCCACTCCTGTTCCGTAGGGCTTAGCTGCAGAAACTTGGAGGGATACTGCAAGTGCGTAATGTCTTAGCGAGCTTCCCTGGAGACGCCTGCGGTACGAGAGTGGATATTCTCCTGATGACAGCGGTCACCATACAAGGGGCAACTTCCTGAGTGACATATGTTCGAACTGTCGACCAGCCATTGTGTCCTCAATGATAAGTAACGGCGATTTCACATGAAGTCCGAACTCACTTCCGAAACTAATATCCGGGTTTAACCCCATGTGGCTGCCAAATATAAGACAGGCGTGGCCCCTTTTCCCAGTACGTCATCCAATACTATTACTACGATCATTACGGCCAATAAAAAAGAACGTGATTCATCACTGAAGACCACACTATACAATTTTTCAGCCCTGCGTGACTGTTTCGGACACCGGGACAACCTCACACGCGTATATTGTACGGTCAATGAACACTTGCAGGAGGAACACAGAATCTTCAAGCTGTTTTACACAAATGATTCCTGTTTTCCACGCAACGTATGGTAGTACAGTTGCACGTAATTCCATTGCTCTTGCTGGGATACGCGTCCGGGGCATCCAAATATTGCAGAGATACCCCTCGCTCGCTTTGTTTTCAGTGCGGCTCGTCTTGTCCTATGTTTCCGAGCTTGTATACTTTCAGTAGATGCATTTAGGCCAACACCTTCACCTATAGCCCGTACAGTAAACCTACTCTCACGCTAACTAATTATCTAGGTCCACTCAACCCCTTAAAATATTTGGCATTCAGCTCATACCAGTCAGTGAAGGGAATTTTCTTAACAAACACTTCACAGATTATATATCAAGTAGCTCTACCGGGCTTCACATATAACAGGTTGTTTGTTCGTGATCAGCCAGATGGGGGAAGGTCTCATGAACAATTCGATAGATCTGAAACCAGTACCGTTTATAAATCTACCTGGCACCATTTCATATCCCCAATAACTACATGGATGCACTTTCTATCATCGTGCGCAATTTAAATTGATTTCCAGCTTAATATACCCATGGAAATTTCCAGTACACTATCCGAACCAATAGTCTTTGAAACTGCATTGAATCAGTGTGAGTGATGTCAAAGATATGTGTCCACATGATCTTCGTTTGATGGACACTAACTCTGGGACGTGGACTTGACTTCTTGCTTGTTTAAGGCTCTCTATTCTTCTATCGTATTTGATGTTTATATAAAGGCATACTTTCTTTCTCATCACCTGAAACAATCTTGAAAACGTGCAGCTGGAATTTCGCCTGCAAGATGTATCTTTTAAGAATATTATTCAATTTCTTGTTAAAGTAAGTCCTGTTGTATTATTATTTTGAATATGAATGTGTATAAAACCATTCACAGCCATTTCCATACCTACAGTAGCATCTTTTGGTGAAGTTGTAGTCCCTATTATCTACTAATACACGACTGATGCGAATTCGACAAAATAAATATAGAGGCAGTGTAATTACCTGCCACGATATTCAGCACTGATTTTACTGACATACTTGTTTAAATCATATCTGCCGGTACTTCCATTTGTGCCACAATTTTTGGGTTGATGCCTAGCGTTTTAGTTGTGACAAGAGGTGCTAATATTAGTACACTTTTAATCGTTGCACATTTGAGATAACGGGATACAATAGAGATATAAAATTCACACCAGTGGCACTGATAATCATCAACATTAGTAACATAATGTCCTGCATTATCAATGACTTCCTGTCAAAGTTGAGGCAATTTTACAATCATACGCTTCAATGTATCTAGTGATGGCTGCTAAGGAAGTCAATAACCCAAGTTCAAAGACCACATTCATGACAAAAGGTGTGTCCCTGCATATATCTTGATGAATAAAGGATGAGGAGAGAATAAAGGGGGGCAAGATCGGGAGAATACGACTGGTATTAAAGAATTTCCCAACCAAGCTCCTGGTAATCCTTGGGCCTCAAATACGGTCTGCAAGTATTTTAACTTCACGCCATCTGGCTGCTTACAAGTAAACAGCTTCATATGATAATAATTGAAACTCTCCTCACTTACCACGCAGAGTAGCGGTGACCAAATACAGTTGCGGTGACCGCGCGTAGTGCTGCCATCCAGCGGCTGGAGGAGAACACGAACACAAAGAATGTTACCACCAGCCTAAACCGCCGCACGGCAAGACCACAGGTGTTTAACGAACGGACATCACGGCACTTCCGTAGAACCATACTGGGTGCTCGAGGGTCTACTGTGAGTCGGATCACCACCCAGTTGAAACTTGGGAGCCAGGAACTCATTTCTACCAGGACTGTAAGGAGGTAACTCACCGCATAGGCTTCATCAGCCAACGACCAACTCGTGTCCCTTTGCTGACACCTCGCCACAGAGCACAATTACGTACATGGGCCCGCGAACACCGGCAATGGACCATGGACAGTGGCCGCGTGTGGTATGGTCCGATGAATCCCGGCTCCAGTTGTACCGAGCTGACGAGCGCGTGAGTGTGTGGCGTATTCCCCATGAAGATATGGATCCTGCGTGTCAACAATATTGTGTCCAGGCGGGAGGTGGCTCAGTTCTTGTCTGGGCGGAATTCTCATTGTCGCAATTAGGCCCCAATTTTTTGGCTGCAGGGAGCGCTGAGAAGTGCAGGTTTTGTGGACATTCATTCAGACCATTTGCAACCCTTTCTGGCCCTGTAGTACCTAGATGGAGATACTTTTTTTCAAGAGTACAATGCGCCATGCCACCGCTCTGTGGTTGGAGGAGCACTCCTGTGAAGTTACGACCATAGCCTTCCAGATCCACCGATCTTAACAACAATTGAGGATTTATGGGATGCTGTCGATGTTGGCATACTCTCCATGAACCCCCTACCAACTACACAAGACAAATTTTGGGTAGCAGTGCAAGATGTGTGGGTCCAGATCCCACCAGAATGATTCCAACACCTTGTAGAGTCGATGCCTCGCCGTATTGCTGTCCTATTGAGGGCTCGCGGAGGAGCAAATAGTTATTAACATCACACTCTGTGTGTTTCCATAACTTTTGGACACTCAGTGTATTTTTTCCGTGTCAGTTATGGTTTATTGAGCGTTTCTCTCTTTTTTTAAGAATATATCCCACTTCTAGCCCAAGAATCACAACTGCTGTTTGCCTTTCCTCCATGCTAAAACAAAGTGTTTTCAAACCTTGCCAAATCTTGTCAAACCTTCAGCAATGTAGAAAAATCATTGCCAAGATCAGACAAGTTTTCCTGTGAAGTATTGAATTGAGAAAAACATTTTTATGGTGTACAAGCTACGTTACACATTTCGCTCTCCTGCATTACAATATGCAGGACAGTAATCGAGTGCGGGAGCAATTTGATATTATTGTAGGTGGAGGCTGCTAGCTATATGGGCTGGATCCATGGAACGTACTTCCCAATACGGGTGCACACCTAGGCCTCTGTGTCACGGTCGTGAGCAACTGTACTTACAAAATAGGCGAAGCGATCAACTTCTTTCTTATAGATAGCTGCAATTACTGTTATCTTCCAATCATAAGGTACCTTAGTAATGTTCCATACTAACTTTAATACTCTATGAAGCCATATCTTCCCCTCCTTCCTACTATATTTTCCATTTCAGGTCTAATTTATCAGTCCTTGTTTCTTTATGACAATGGAGTTTATTTACCATCCTTTCTAATTTCCCAAGCATAATTTCACAAACAGCATCGTCCTCCTCCTCATGAGGTTGCGACATCAAGAGAAATATTTTCACATTAAGAAAACCTTCAAAATATTCCTTCCACCCGTCCAATTTATTTGTTCGTATCAGAAGCATTAAAACTATAAATAAATATACATATGTACTCTTACTGAATTATATATATTATATACAAAGTCACACTTATCAAAAAAGAAAGGTCTATACTACTTTTGCCCAGAAATTGGCGACAACCAGTGCATTTTCTGTTGCCTGAAGTAGATCTTGTACTGTGCATGCTTTAGGGCACCTACTACACTGCAACAAATGTACCACACTCACACAATGAGGACTCGATGTTAAAACCCCACTTCTACAGATAGCTTTTACATCTTGTCACGCCTGCCCGTAATCTGTTCTGTGATCTCCAAGTACTCCATTTCTTCATGTGACCAGGTGGTAATTCTTCACTTGGTGTCAACCATTCTTCGGAGCGAGTGCAGCTTGCGCGCCACATATCGATTCGGGTTTGCTGAGGTGTCCCGTTAAGAGCCTCTGTTGTTCTGAGGAAACTTTTCCTTGATTTGAGTGTTGAAGTAACTGGCCTGTTCCCATACAGAGGGTGAGCTTCAGATGTTTCCGCCTTCTTTCTTTCGATTTTTGCTGCAACCTCTCGACGGACATCAAGAGGGGCAATACCAGCAAGACTATACAATTTGTTCAACGGAGTAGGTTTTAGACAGTTGGTAATGATGCGACAGGTATCGTTTAGAGCAACATCTACCTTTCTGGCGTGACTTGACTTGTACCATACTGGGGATGCATATTCCGCTGCAGAGTAACATAGAGCAATGGAAGAGGTTCTCACAGTATTGGGATGTGCCCCCCAGGTAGTACCCGTTATCTTCCTTATAATATTGTTTCTGGCTGCCACTTTTTGCTTGGTGTTCGAGCAATGTTTCTGGTAAGTGAGAGCACGATCAAGAGTAACTCCAAGATATTTTGGTGTGCTGCAATGTTCTAATGTGGTTCCTTCCCAAGTAATTTTGAGAGTTCTGTTTGCCATTTTATTTTTGAGGTGGAAGGCACAAGTCTGGGTTTTACTGGGGTTCGGTCTCAGCTGATTCTCCTTGTAGTAAGCAGACAGCACTGAAAGTGCATTAGATAATTTCCGCTCAATAGCGTCAAAGCAGGTGTCTTCAGTGGTAATGGCACAGTCATCTGCATAGATAAAGCTCTGCGTTCCTTCAGGTAGCGGCTGGTCATTTGTGTAGATGTTGAACAATGACGGAGAGAGCACACTTCCCTGAGGTAATCCATTCCTCTGTGATCTCCACCTGCTTCTTTTCCCCTGAAATTCAACAAAAAAATCTTCTATTTTCAAGGGGGTTCCTAATGAAGCAGGTAAGCTGGTAGTCATTAGTTGCATTATATAGTTTCATAAGGAGTCGTCTATGGTTGACGGTATCATATGCAGCTGTAAGGTTGACAAATACAGCTCCAGTGATCTGTTTCCTTTCTAAGCCATCTTCGATATGCTGCGTTAGCTTCAACACTTGAGATGTACAGCTCTTCCCAGTTCTGAATCCAGCTTGCTGTGGTATGATTGCCTCTAACTTCTCCGTTAGCCTATGGAGTATGAGTCTTATGTCCCACTAACTACTTTTGATGGTTGTCAGAGACTCCAAGGTGCCGGAAGTTTGTCCCGCAGGAGTTATTTTACGTACCAGTACGAGGGTGACGTATTTTAACTCCTTCGAAAACTATCGTGCTGAGCCGGGATCGAACCTGCCAAGACGGGGTCAGAACGCCAGCGCCTCAAACATCTGAGCCACTTAGCCCGACTTTTCCTTTATTTAAACCAAGCACTATTCATTTACTTCTCTCTCCTTACAAGATTATTTATTACTGTCCAAAATAGTCTTCCTTCCGCATGACCAAGTCTTTCTAGATTTTCCCATGACTTCTTTGATTCAAGAAATATTTGTTTCGCTCTTCTTCGTTTATCTATGTATAATTCCCTGTCTTCGTCGCTGTATGTTTGGGGCCATTTTTGATATGCCTTCGTTTTTACGTTTATAAGCTGCCCGCCCTTATCATTCCACCAAAATGTTCGATTTTCTCAACTTTACACACAGTTGTTCCTAAGCATTCATTTGCTATATCTTTCATAGCATCCCTGTATGCCATACATTTCTCTTTCTATATCCTGAACCTGCTTTAGCCCATTCTTTGAAACTTTTCTCTAATCATATCATAATCATTCTTCTGTCTAATTTCGTTGTCCTTGAGATTCTCTACCCCTATTCGTCGGCATATATTTTCACTTTCACTGTCCTATTATTATTATTATTATTATTATTATTATTATTATTATTATTATTATTATTATTATTATTATTATTATTATTATTATTATTATTATTATTTTGCTATGGGCTTTACGTCGCACCGACACAGATAGGTCTTACGGCGACGATGGGATAGGAAAGGCCTAGAAGTTGGAAGGAAGCGGCCGTGGCCTTAATTAAGGTACAGCCCCAGCATTTGCCTGGTGTGAAAATGGGAAACCACGGAAAACCATCTTCAGGGCTGCCGATAGTGGGATTCGAACCTACTATCTCCCGGATGCAAGCTCACAGCCGCGCGCCTCTACGCGCACAGCCAACTCGCCCGGTATTATTATTATTATTATTATTATTATTATTATTATTATTATTATTATTATTATTATTATTATTATCTCAATTTATCCTGAATTAAAATAGTTTTTCGGTAAGTACATAGCTGTTGCGTCCAACACATTGATCTGGTGTAAATATCGAACTAATTAAGTAGACCTGTTTACAAAATGACGTAGATGTTTCACTCAGTTTATCGAGGACCTCATGGCAGAGTGCTTGAGTTACGCAATCCATTTACCAGGTGCCGAAAGACTGGAATGATTTAATTTCTGTTCCTGTAATGGGTTTCTCAGACCGTGGTTGAGGCTGATTTGATCTCCTTTGTACAAGTCCTTGTAATCAGTGTGAGGCTTGTACAAAGGACGAGGGGAAGAGGTCTAATTCCCTTTAGTTCTATCCGATATATCTGAACTAAGCTCGGTGTCTTAGATAGTGTGAAGTAATGTGGTCTATTGACTTTTTGATGATTACCCTCTCTCGTACATCATGGTAGTTCCCCTTCTGCTGTCCTGATGGTCTACTGCGACGAGCCCCATGGGATTGTTTAGCGAAGTCTGGAAGGTCCCTGATTCCATTCACGGCCAAATATGAGATTTCCTTCTGGATATAAGGAATGGTTTGAGGTACACTCAGCCTTCGTTAGAACTGATGAGGAGCTACCTGATGGTGAGGTAGACACTTCGGCATTGAAAGTTAAAAATAGTTACCAGTGGGATTTGTCAAGCCGACAACGAGTCACTTCGTATCGTAATCTGTAGGCCTTCGAGCTGAGTAGCAGTCATTCGGTAGGTGAAAGCTTATTAGGATTTTAATAACATGTTGCTTTTTTTCTTGTGTGTGTGTATGCGTTCCAACAATTTGTGAATACCTTTCCAGGTCTTAACTTTCACTTATCAGATCATACACTTATCGTTCTTTCTTAGATGTAAGTGTCTGTCTGTTAGGTCATCAGCCCAGAGATTGGTTGGATCCTCAAATAGCACCACCAAAGGTTATGCAGTTATTAGGAAACAGCAAAAACCAGTGGTAGCACCAAAATGAGGCGTACTAGGCAAGATGAGGAGTGAGGTAGTTTTCCATTGCTTTCCCCACTGGGCGAGAAAGTACTATTGCAGCAAGAGTGACCCTATGAGCAACACCTTTCATAACACTCCGACACACTAGTCGTGCTCTGAATGTCCTTGCCCATCACTACCCATACCCCAGCAGCTTCCATATTGTCACAGCCATGGATGTTGACTGGGACTTCGGTGGAAGCTACACTTTACTCTGGCCTGTGCCATGAGATGGATGCAAAAGTACTGTATGCATCAAGATGTGAGAGCAGGGAGCTTTCTTAGATATTAAATTAAATTATATATTCCTACCCATATTATTTCAGAAGTAAATTCCTGCCCTCTTCTCGAGGTGGTCAGTTACTTTTAGGTACACCCCCATTGAAGGTGAGCTTTGTGTACATTCTCAATAATTCACCAGCCCTCCTGCCAATATAAAACTCCGGGCAGTATTTGAACCAGGGCCCCTGAAGGTATCAGGTAATGACGCTAACATTTTTACACTGTGGATATGAGCCCATGTACACATTGGAGAATGTGGAAGTTCATTGCTGATAGACATGTGGTCTATAGATATGGTGACATTACGGTATTTCTTCCCCTGCTGTCCGTAAAGCTAGCAATATCTGTCTTATACTTAACAAGTTGCTTTCAGATATTTCAAGTGAATTGGGAACCTTATTTTCAAAAGCTACAAATAGAAAAAATCTAAATTGAGATAACAGGTAGCAGCACTTCCTTAAACATTGTTCTTCATGTGGCATGACAAATGCTGTGCCAAAAGATATCACCTCTCATGTTAAACAGTGAGCAGATGTTCCGTTTTACGCCAAAACATACGGAATCCCCCACTCCTTTAATGCCAAGACATACAGAATCCAGTTATCCAATCACAGCTGCTGTTTTGTGTCACATACAGCATAAACAACATGGTGAATTTTACATCGTTCGTCGCATCGTTTTGATTGTTTTTTGCTGTTTTTGAGGAGTGAGTTTGTAAACAATTTGCATTATTAAGTGTAAAAATAAAATCAGATATATCTGGTGAGTGTCTTGATGAGCCACATGAGACGGAAAGGATTAGAAAGCGGAATGTTCGTAAGCAGGCTTGGAAGAAATCTATCAGCAAGTAGAAAAAATATGGGGCGAAATCTAAGTTAAATTGTCACCAAACAAATAACGTCTGTGGTGCTGATAATTTGACTGAAGCTGAAATTCACACTTTCTATGCTTATGAACCCTTGCGTTAGCATAGGTTAATAGAGAAAGGGGTGAAATATGAGCCAGTTTTGAACAGAATATCACAGATTCGTTGCCGGTGTCATATATAGGATGCTAAAAAACACGATGTTATCCAACTACCTACAGCTATGGGACACAAACTGGATGAACTGCCATTCTACATATTTATACTGAATGTACTTAGTGCAGTTGTAAGAGAAGGTGACATAAGTGATACCGATGTACTTCATGGTGATGTATCTTATTAAATTGACATTTTTCTACCACACAATATATTATTATAATTAGACGAAAATCAGTACCAGTACCTCTGCTTTATCAATGGAGATCTTATTTTACTTTAATGTAAACCTAATTATTGTTTTCAGGCATTTTCTTAGATATGTTAATATAACCATTTTTGTTTAATTTGGTTTTTACTAAGTATCTTCAATAAAATACTATATTTCTGAGACGTTCATGAGATGGACCTCTTTGTAAAAGATTCCGGAGGTAAAGATTCCCCTAATTCGGATCTCAGGGAGGGGTGTACAACGAGGTTTTTAAAATATGGAAGGAAGGAGAAGAAGAAACAAGAATTATTGCGGATAGGGACGTGGAATGTTCTAACCCTTTTACAGGAAGGAAAATTAGAAAACGCTAAATGTGAGATGAAGAGAAATAATTTGGATGCACTTGGAATGTGTGAAGTGAGATGGGGTGGATGTGGAGAACTAGAAAGCGGTGACTTCCGAATGTACTATTCGGGTGAAGATAAAAATGGATTGCATCGAGTTGGAATACTGATTGGAAAACGACCGAAGAACAAAGTTATGAAGGTTGAATACCTATATAAATGGATGGATTATGATGATAAGACTGAAAGGGAAAAGAAAAGACTTAGTGATCATTCAAGTTTATATGCCGACCTGTAATCATTCTGATGAAGAGGTAGAAGAGTATTCTGAGAAGATAGATCAACTCATTGAGAAAGAGGAAAAAATTGCATGTATTGTTGTAATGGGTGATTGGAATGCGGTTGTTGGTGAAGGATCAGATGGTAAGACCATTGGTAAATTTGGATTGGGAGACAGAAATGAGAGGGGAGAAAGGTTGATTGAATTCTGTAATGAAAATTGCATGGTGGTTGGAAACACTTTGTTTGACAACCACAAAAGGGGAAGGATTACTTGGATATCTCGATTAGATGACAAGAAATATCAAATTGATTATATAATGATACAACAACGGTACAGAAACTGCCTAAAGAATACTAAATGTTACCCAGGAGCAGACATTTATTCTGACCATATATTAGTTGTAGCAGAGGTACTGATTAAATTGAAAATAATATGGAAAGGAAAGAAGAGAGAAGAAATTAATATTGAGAAACTGAAGATAAAGACAAGTGTAGAGAACTGGAGGATGAGTATTGTAACAATAATACATTAGGAAATGAAACAGAAAATGTAGAAAGGAGATGGGAAACTTTAAAAAATTGGATAAAAGAAGCAGCTAAGAAAACGCTTGGAGTCAAGGAGAGGAAAAGGGCAAGGAAGGAATGGATAAAATCAGAAATGAAAAGTAAAATGGAGGAACCCAGGAAATGGAAAACAGTAAATACAGAAGAAGGAAAGCGTAACTATAGGAAGTTAAATAATGAATTAAGAAGAGAAACAGAAAAAGCAAAGAAGAAATGGTTGACAGAAAAGTGTGATGAGATAGATCAACTGGAGAAAGAAGGGAAATATGACTTGATGTACAAAGAAGCAACAAATATAGTATTCAGAGAAAAGAGAAGGAACAACGGCAATAAGGAAATAGAGGCTACAGATGGCACAATGATAAAATGAACCCCAAGAAATAATGAAAAGATGGGAAGAATACATAGAATGGCTATATGATCGGGACAATCGACCAAATGAAGAAGAACTTGAATTAGAGGAGGAAGATATGGTTAAAGGGAATGATAAAGGGGAAACTGTACTGAGAAGAGAGATTGAAGCATCACTGAACGAGATGAAAAATAGAAAAGCAATGGGAATAGATGAGATGCCTATTGAACTGTTAAAAGCGTTAAACAACGAAGGAAGAAAGGAGTGGATTGGATTATGTAATCAAATGTACCGGTACATGACAGGAACATGGACAAAGCACTTTAGTGAAATCATTTTAATCCCTATGGAAAAGAAAATAAACAGCAAAATATGTGAAGAACACAGGACATTGAGTCTAATTTCACACGCAGCCAAAGTCTTACTGCGGACGCTCAACAGAATGATATATGGAAAGCTGAATAACTTTATAGGTGAAGAACAGTTTGGTTTCAGGAGAGGAGTTGGAACAAGAGACGCCATTGGACTTCCCAGGCTGATGGGAGAGAGGTACATAGAGAAAAACAGGAAGGTTTATGCTGTATTTATTGACCTGGAGAAGGCTTTTGACTGTGTCAGATGGGACATATTGATGGCAATCCTGAAAAAACATGGAGTTGATTGGAGGGATAGAAGGCTAATAAAGAAATTGTATTTAAACCAGAGAGCAAGAGTGAGAATAGGAGATGAGTTGAGTGAAGAAATTGAGTTAGTAAGATGTGTAAGACAGGGCTGCTCTTTATCACCGACACTGTTCAACATCTACCTCGATGAAATAATCAATGAAAGTTTTAATGGAAATAGTGGAGTTTGTGTTGGAGGTAGGAGAGTAGAATGTATAAGATTTGCAGATGATATAGTTGTGATGGGGGAAAGCGAACGTGAAATGATACAAATGTTAGATAAACTCAAGATGAAACTAGAAGAATATGGAATGAGAATTAATAAGAAGAAGACCAAAAGTATGATAATTGGAGGAAAAGGTAGAAGTTGTCATATTAGTATAGGGGGAGAAGAAATAGAGCAAGTCAGTAACTTCAAGTATTTGGGAAGTATGATCAGAGATGATATGTATTGCACAACAGAAATTAAGAAAAGAATTGCCATAGCAAAAGAAGGCTTTAAGAAAAAATCAAAATTATTCTGTGGATCACTAAACAAAGATTTGAGGAAAAGACTTGCTAAGTGTTACATTTGGAGAATAGCGCTGTATGGCGCAGAGATTTGGACATTGAGAAAGAAAGATGAGAGAATATTGGAGGCACTAGAGATGTGGGCATGGAGGAGAATGGAACGAGTGAAATGGGAAGACCGGGTAAGGAATGGGGAGGTATTACGAAGAGTTGGAGAAGAACGAAGTATGTTACAAATCATTAGAAGGAGAAAAATGAACTGGATCGGACATTGTTTGAGGAGGGACTGTTTACTGAAAGAAGGAATAGAAGGAATGTGAAAGGCAAACGAGGAAGAGGAAGGAGAAAACATCAAATGTTGTACAATATCCAAGGAATATCATGAAAAACTTGGCGCAGGACAGGCAACAGTGGAAGAGGTTCATCCCATGACTAGACCTGCCATAAGGCAGAATACCTAGATGATGATGACTACTAATATTCACAATTTTTATGCCAAAAAGTAACAAATCCGTTTTAATTTGTGCTATAAAACCCAAGGTATTTACATAAAAAAGAAATAATTGACAAGCAGTGTAATATGATACCTGTCAAAAAATCTAAAATATTACAGGTACATATTCGAACATGTGTGATTACCAGAAGGTTTTGCGTTTCGCGTAAAATTGCATTTTGGGATTTGGTACATTTTGGAAATAAGGCTATCGATTATATTCTTAACCGTTTAAGATCGTATGTAGGAAATTTTCCGACATAATCTTTACTCCAAGAAAAACATATTTTATCGGAAGCATTGAAGTAGCCAGCGATTGTCGGGCGATACCTAGAATTTAGAGAATCCATGGCCTTCGGAAATACCTTTTAGCATGCATTGGGCGGAAAATTCGCGATTTTGAATGATTTTAACTCGAGTAAATACGTTTGTCTTTCTAAACTTGATTCGACGTGTTAGTACCAGGGTGCATGCAAAGTATTCAGTGAATCTGAAGTTGAAGGTGTCTCCAATTCATTAGAAGTTGATGTTTGCTCTGACTAGATAACCTACAAACCTATCCACACTAATTTTATGCAGTTCCCGCATAATTCATGATTATGATGATGATGATAATTATGTTTTTTTGTTTTTGTTTTTTGCTAGGGGCTTTACGTCGCACCGACACAGATAGGTCTTATGGCGACGATGTTTGTTGTTTAAAATGGCCTAAAAGCTAGGTCATCACCCACCAATCTCCATCTTTAACCTTCATCCTGACTTCACGTTCATGCTCACGAAATAATTTGGACTGCAACTCTGTCAAACCTTCACAAGCACATTTCCTTAAACCAAAAATCTTGATTAAATACTTTATAGAAATATTTATTACGTAAATGAGAGAATTCTTCAAAATAAATTCAGTTCTCCTTATCTTATGGTTACTAAGATGGTTACACATTTTCAGTCCTTCAATTTTATTTCACTGAAAAAGAAATACAGGTAGACCTCGTATTACACGGCAGTTACGTACCGCGGAATCGCCTAAGTCGAGAGTCATTTTATATGCAAAATATGAGGTTAGGTTTCCGTTTACTCACATATTAAGTTTAAAATAGTGGAGATTCTCAGTATTTTTATAAAAAATAACTATCGTCATGTTTCTAAAACGCATTTTAATGCAAACGTTATACAATTAAAAATTTAACACTGTAACACACAATAACAAACTAAACTCTGCATGCGATCCCGTGGATTTAGCTTCGATAACAGCTCCAGAGAGAGGCATGTGTAATTGGTTATGATGCTCTATCCAAACCGTTCTTCCAATCGTTTCCAAGCGAGATTTGGTCACTCTAATCACACTTAAGTTAGTAGCAGATTGAACAGTTTTTCGAATTGATTCTGCATTGTCACGAATAGTTCTCGCAGTGGATTCATTAAGTCCCAAAAAGCGCTGAATATCAAGAATACTCCCACCTTTCTCATAGCGATCCTAAACCTCTTTTTTTTCTTTTTTTTTTTTTTTTTTTTTGAGTGCTAATGGGCGATTTCAATGCGAGAGTTGGGAATAGAACTGAAGGATACGAAAGGGTGATTGGTAAATGTGGGGAAGATACGGAAGCTAATGGGAATGGGAAGCGTTTGCTGGACTTCTGTGCTAGTATGGGTTTAGCTGTTACGAATACATTCTTCAAGCATAAGGCTATTCACCGCTACACATGGGAGGCTAGGGGTACCAGATCCATAATAGACTATATCTTAACAGACTTTGAATTCAGGAAATCTTTTAGGAATGTACGAGTTTTTCGGGGATTTTTCGATGATACAGATCACTATCTGATCTGTAATGAACTAAGTACCTCTAGGCCTAGGGTAGAGAAAGTGAAATCTGTCTGCAAACGAATAAGGGTAGAAAATCTCTAGGACGAGGAAATTAGACAGAAATACATGGATATGATTAGTGAGAAGTTTCGAACAATAGACTGTAAGCAGGTTCAGGATATAGAAAGTGAATGGGTGGCATACAGGGATGCTGTAGTAGAAACAGCAAGTGAATGCCTAGGAACAACTGTGTGTAAAGATGGGAAAAGGCGAACATCTTGGTGGAATGATGAAGTGAGAGCAGCCTGTAAACGTAAAAAGAAGGCTTATCAGAAATGGCTCCAAACAAGGGCCGAGGCAGACAGGGATGTGTACGTAGATGAAAGAAACAAAGCGAAACAAATAGTTGTTGAATCCAAAAAGAAGTCATGGGAAGATTTTGGTAATAACCTGGAAAGGCTAGGTCAAGCGGCAGGGAAACATTTCTGGACAGTAATAAAGAATCTTAGGAAGGGAGGGAAAATGGAAATGAACATTGTTTTGAGTAATTCAGGTGAACTCATAATAGATCCCAGGGAATCACTGGAGAGGTGGAGGGAATATTTTGAACATCTCAATGTAAAAGGAAATCATCATGGTGGTGTTGCAAACAGCCAAGCTCATTGGGAGGAGGAAAATGATGTTGGTGAAATTATGCTTGAGGAAGTGGAAAGGATAGTAAATAAACTCCATTGTCATAAGGCAGCAGGAATATATGAAATTAGACCTGAAATGGTGAAGTATAGTGGGAAGGCAGGGATGAAATGGCTTCATAGAGTAGTAAAATTAGCGTGGAGTGTTGGTAAGGTACCTTCAGATTGGACAAAAGCAGTAATTGCACCTACTATAAGCAAGGGAACAGGAAGGATTGCAATAACTATCGAGGTATCTCATTGCTTAGTATACCAGGCAAAGTATTCACTGGCATCTTGGAAGGGAGGGTGCGATCAGTCGTTGAGAGGAAATTGGATGAAAACCAGTGTGGTTTCAGACCACAAAGAGGCTGTCAGGATCAGATTTTCAGTATGCGCCAGGTAATTGAAAAATGCTACGAGAGGAAAAGGCAGCTGTGTTTATGTTTCGTAGATCTAGAGAAAGCATATGACAGGGTACCGAGGGAAAAGATGTTCGTTATACTGGGGGACTATGGAATTAAAGGTAGATTATTAAAATCAATCAAAGGCATTTATGTTGACAATTGGGCTTCAATGAGAATTGATGGTAGAATGAGTTCCTGGTTCAGGGTACTTACAGGAGTTAGACAAGGCTGTAATCTTTCACCTTTGCTGTTTGTAGTTTACATGGATCATATGCTGAAAGGTATAAAATGGCAGGGAGGGATTCAGTTAGGTGGAAATGTAGTAAATAATTTGGCCTATGCTGACGACTTGGTCTTAATGGCAGACTGTGCCGAAAGCCTGCAGTCTAACATCTTAGAACTTGAAAATAGGTGCAATGAGTATGGTATGAAAATTAGCCTCTCGAAGACTAAATTGATGTCAGTAGGTAAGAAATTCAACAGAATTGAATGCCAGATTGGTGATACAAAGCTAGAACAGGTCGATAATTTCAAGTATTTGGGTTGTGTTTTTTCCCAGGATGGTAATATAGTAAGTGAGATTGAATCAAGGTGTAGTAAAGCTAATGCAGTGAGCTCGCAGTTGCGATCAGCAGTATTCTGTAAGAAGGAAGTTAGCTCCCAGACGAAACTATCTTTACATCGGTCTGTTTTCAGACCAACTTTGCTTTACGGGAGCGAAAGCTGGGTGGACTCAGGATATCTTATTCATAAGTTAGAAGTAACAGACATGAAAGTAGCAAGAATGATTGCTGGTACAAACAAGTGGGAACAATGGCAGGAGGGTACTCGGAATAAGGAGATAAAGGCTAATTTAGGAATGAACTCGATGGATGAAGCTGTACGCATAAACCGGCTTCGGTGGTGGGGTCATGTGAGGCGAATGGAGGAGGATAGGTTACCTAGGAGAATAATGGACTCTGTTATGGAGGGTAAGAGAAGTAGAGGGAGACCAAGACGACGATGGTTAGACTCTGTTACTAACGATTTAAAGATAAGAGGTATATCACTAAATGAGGCCACAACACTAGTTGCAAATCGAGGATTGTGGCGACGTTTAGTTAATTCTCAGAGGCTTGCAGACTGAATGCTGAAAGGCATAACAGTCTATAATGATAATGTATGTATGTATGTAGTGGCTTGACGTCGTACCCACACAGATAGGTCTCATAGCGACGACGGGATAGGAAAGGCAAGGAGTTTGAAAGAAGCGGCCGTGGCCTTAATTAAGGTACAGCTCCAGCATTTGCCTGGTGTGAAAATGGGAAACCACGGAAAACCATCTTCAGGCTGCCGACAGTGAGATTCGAACCCACTATCTCCCGGATGCAAGCTCACAGTCGCGCACCTCTAACCGCACGGCCAACTCGCCCAGTACAAAATTTCTTTGTTTCGAACGAATATGAGTTTGGTATACGCTTCTTTTCTTCTTCTCTCCTTTTACTCGGCGTTCTAATCACGAAGTCTGTCAAGTGCAACTTCACAGCTCTACTGATCGGAACTGACGATTCACGTCTCGACAAACACGACAGACGATGCGCGTAGAGATGCACTTGCCCGTTTAACCTTGGCATGCGGCGTAGTGTACGTTACAGAGTTTGGCATGCATATCATTCTGTTCCCGCCTTAAGGCATTACAGTGTTATCAACAGATGGCAGCACTAAACTTAAAACCAAAATCGCGTATATGCGAAATCGCGGAAACGAATCCGCGTATAACGGGGTTTACCAGTACGTATTTACAGAAAAAAATAAAAAGAAGTTAGCATTAACGTATTTGAATCTTTTCTTTAACATTTTTCCAAGGAAAAATAGCACTACTATGTATGATACAAAATAATAACACAAGCAGGAAACTGCTATTTCCCCACTTCCTCTAGGATTCGAAAAATATCTCGAGGATCGCTGTATCTTTAATCCCATAACGAAAGAGTAGGTAACTGACCGTTAGTATTTTGTATCATAAAGAAAAGGACATATTTCAAAGAAAAAATTAACAAGGAAATGTTTTATGCCACAGTAGCGTATATAAAGATGAATGTAATTCTGAACTTACTAACAAAAATAATAAAGATCTACTTACGTACTTGCATATTTTGTTGAGAGATGGAAAGGGCGTTGTCGCTTGCGCTCGCAAGAGGGTAGCTTGGCCGTCACCATCAGCTTTCGGGCTGTACGGTAATGGTTGGGAGGTATGGATGGGATGAAATCGAACGCCAACTAGCGGCGGAATGACTAACTGTTACGGAACCACATTTATTCCATGGACTGCCGTGTCATATCTTACTGGCATATCTATGAACATTACAAGTGACACAACACTGTTTATCTTGTTTGTGTAATCTTTGGTTGTGGTGTAGATCATGGCGTACAATGTATCTCTTGGTCAGTGCAGTGAATTGTAAACTTGTTTTATGTAAATAAATTGGAGCATTTGTGTTAAATTGTGTTAACGTTACATTATAAGCACTTTTCTCAACATCTGGCGACCGTGACACGACTAGTTTCCGCGTAAATATGGCAGAAATTATGAAATTGAAAAGTGAACGAACACAATTGCGCCGATTGTTTACACGTGCTGGCAATGACTTTGAACAGAAGTTAAATGCAGAACAACCCACAAGAGAAGAGGTCTCCGCAGGATTCAAGATCTTCGAGGACAAAGCTGAACGATTATTCGTGCTCGATGAAAAAATTCGTGATGTTTGGTACGCCGGAGAGCACGAAGAAGAAGAAGAGATCGCTGCCGAATACGAAATCATGGAGGGATACCGCGAAAGGTGGTTAACCTTAAAGACCAGGTATGAGAATTTTTTGCATGATGACACACTCAGTGACAATGGGGCAAATAGTATTGCTAGTACTAGTTCTAGTAAATCCAGGAGTAAAAGAAATTTAAGATTGCCGAAATTAGAACTTAAACAGTTCGATGGAGATGTGCGCAACTGGATAGCCTTCTGGGGGCAGTTCAGAAAGATACATGAGGATGATGAAATCGAGGAAGAGGATAAATTCCAATACCTTTGCCAGGCTACTGTACCCGGGACGTCAGCTAGAGAACTCGTGGAAAGTTTCCCACCCTCAGCTTCAAATTATCAGAAAGCTATAGAGCAATTAAAATCGAGGTTTGCAAGAGATGAACTTCTGATTGAGATTTACGTTCGTGAACTCTTGCAATTAGTACTTCAAAAGAGTAGCATGCTAAACGATATAAGTCTACGGAGTCTTTTTGATAAACTGGAGACCCAGTTAAGGGCACTAGAGTCACTAGGGGTTACTAGCGATAAATATGCGGCAATGCTCTACCCGCTTGTAGAATCAGCACTACCAGATGACATTTTGAAAGCATGGGAGCGGTCTCGTATGTCGCAGGCATGTAAGAAGGGTGACCAATCTAATTATCTTGAGACACTTTTGAGATTTTTGAGACAAGAGGTAGAAAGTGAAGAACGTCTCCTTCTGGCTCGTTCTAATTTCCTAGGTGGCTGTGGGAGTGCATCGCAAAACAACAAAGAAAAGCTACCGACAGCAGCAGTAATTTTCTCGAGTGAAGAGAAAAGGGGTGATAGGACATGTATTTGGTGCGATAAAGGGAACCACATGTCTCAGGACTGTTTTAAAGCTAGAGGTCTCACTACAGAGAAAAAACAAGAAGTTTTGAAAAAGAAAGGAGCATGTTTCCATTGCCTCAAGGTGGGCCATAGTGCAAAAAAGTGCAAAGTTGTGCTCAAGTGCTTGATTTGTTGCAAGGGGCATCACACTATTATGTGCAAGGGTTTAAAGGATATAATTCCAGTTGATAGCAGCAAGAAAAGTTCAGTTGAGAAAGGAAACGAACCAGGTAGAACAGAGAACTTACTGTCTCATCAAAAGGGTCAGACATTGTTGCAAACTTTGGTAGTTAAAGTGTCGGTGGACAAGGTTGTTAAGTTGGCAAGAGTGTTACTAGACTCGGGATCTCAAAGATCATACATCACAAAGGACAGTGTTCACAAGCTTGGGCTGGAGAAGATAGGGGAAGAGACGTTAATACATAATCTGTTTGGTGGAGTAGAGACAGGGCGAGAAGTGCATGGTATTTATGAAGTTACTCTTAGAAGTTTAGATGACAAATTTGAGTGCACCATTCCTATGTTGGACCAACAGAAAATTTGTGATTTTGTACCCCGGCTTGAGACACAGCGGTATTACCCAGTGCTTCGAAACCACAACATAATCTTATCAGATGTAGGCTATAATGTTCCTGAGGTAAAGATATTACTTGGGGCAGACGTAATGGGGCAACTGCTAACAGGCTGCAGATTAGTTTTAGATGACACGATGGTTGCTCTCGAAACTAAGCTGGGCTGGACGGTGATGGGGCAGCGTAGAATATTCAGCAACTGCAATACAGTAACTGACCTCTTTAGTATGGCAGGTTTTAATGTAGCTGATTTGTGGCGTCTGGAAGCCATAGGCATTAGTGACCCGGCAGATGTCAAAACCAAAGAAGTTCTAGAAGCAGAGACACTTGAATTCTTCGAGAAGACAGTGAAAGTTGACCAAGAAGGAAGATACGAGGTTTGCCTTCCCTGGAAAGAGGGGCACCCGCAGCTGAGGGACAACTACGATCTAGCGGAGAAGAGATTGTTGAGTGTAAGCAAAAGACTAGAAACCATTGGCAAGTTGGAAGAGTATGATGAAATCTTTCGTGAATGGCTGCGGGAGGGCATAGTGGAAATGATACCCTCTGCCAGCAAGAATGATGGTCACTACCTCCCTCACCAGCCAGTAATAAAGGAATCTAGTATGACCACCAAAATTAGGCCTGTGTTCGATGCCTCAGCCCAAGATAAAAGAGGCAACTCACTTAACAGCTGTCTGGAAAAAGGGCCCAATTTGGTGGAATTAATACCCAAGCTGTTGATACAATTCAGAAAACATGCTATTGGAGTGACAGCTGATATCAGAAAGGCATTTTTACAAATCAAGCTAGCCTAAGGTGACAAGGATTTTTTAAGATTTCTTTGGTGGAAGGACTGTCGTAACAAAGAGGTGGCAATCCTCAGGCACTGCAGGGTTGTCTTTGGAGTGTCGTCTAGTCCATTTCTACTGGGTGCGACTATATCACATCACTTGAGACATGCGCCTGAGGAACTGAATAGTACTGCAGAGCGACTCAGAGACTCTTTCTACGTGGACAACTGTGTTACCAGTGTAGCCAATGAAGAACAGTTGCAGAAATTTGTGAGGGAAGCTACTGCACTGATGTCTACAGCACAATTTGATCTTCGCGGATGGATCAGCAGCCCCGTTCATCAAGAAGACAGAGCTGCTATGCAAGATGGAGTTGTTCCAGTCCTGGGTCTCTTATGGGATGTCACTACAGATGAGCTTCTCTGTGATGTCAAAACCATTGCGATGACCACTTGTCGAGTTACCAAGAGGAATCTGTTGTCTGTGGCTCAGCGTGTTTTCGACCCAATTGGCTTCACATGTCCGTCTACCTTACTACCAAAGCTGATGCTGCAAGAAACATGGAAACACAAATTTCGATGGGATGAAGAGCTTCCGGATAGCATTACAAGTAAATTCAAGAACTGGGTGGAGCAGATGCAATGGTTAGCTAGATGTCGCCTTCCAAGGAGAATGGTACAAGTGGACTGGGGAGCGGAAGATATCAGCCTTCATGTATTTTGTGATGCGAGCAAACTTGCTTATGCAGCTTGTGTATTCTTAAGGGCAAGGAGAGGCGCAGAGGTATCGGTCCAGTTGGTCCAGGCTAAGGCGAGGATTGCTCCTGTCAAACATGTCACTATACCACGTTTGGAACTGTTGGCAGCAGTCATTGGTACCAGAATTTCTACCCAAGTGAAAGAGGCATTGGGACTACAACGGTGCAGAACATTCTTTTGGAGCGACTCGTCAGTAGCCTTGACTTGGATAAAGCGGGCGGACAACTGGAGTACATTCGTGGGTAACCGTTGTCATGAAATACGACAGTACACCAATACTGAGGATTGGCGCCACCTACCGGGGACTCTGAACGCAGCAGATCTTCCATCAAGGGGATGCAGTCCAAAGGCACTCTTTGAGAGCAAATGGTGGGAAGGACCACGGTGGCTAAAGGATAATCCAGAGCAGTGGCCTTTTTATGAAATTGCCGCACCTGAAGACGAAGTCAATATTGAGAAACGGAAGACAGTTATATCGAGTGTGGCGTGTAGTTCACCTGACTTTTGCTCGCGTCTCTTGTATTTCTCAAGTTATGTCAAGATAGTCAGAATGATTGGTTGGATCATCAGATTCTTCCGCAACCTTACTAAGGCAAAACAAGCAAGAAGAGGTGAACTCACTGGTGAAGAAATGCAACAAGCCGAGAACACCTTGTTGAGAGTTGTGCAGCAGGAATGCTTTCGAGATCACGAGCAGGAACTTGAGAAGAAAGTCAGGGTATTCAAGGACGAAATGGGAGTTCTGAGGGTTGAAACAAAACTTACCTTTGGGGAAGAAAGTGAAGCATTCACGAAACCCGTCTTGTTGCCGTCAAACCATGCCATCGTGACCAGATTGGTTTGGGACGAACATCATCGGTCACAGCATGCAGGGCTACTGACGCTGTTAGCTAGACTCAGGGAAAGATTCTGGATTCTTGGAGTTAGGAAAGTGGCAAAAAGAGTTATTGCAAGATGTGTCAAATGTAAAAGGTACAAGGCTAGTCCTACAGCACCAGCTTTTGCTCCTTTGCCCAAGGATAGAGTGGGCTCAACAGCAGCTTTCGAGGTCTCGGGAGTGGATTATGCTGGACCGCTGTACCTGAAGTCTGGAGAAAAGGCGTGGGTTGTATTATTTACTTGTGCGGTGTATCGTGCGATACATCTGGAGCTGGTGCAGTCTTTGACAACTGATGCTTTCATTCTGGCGTTAAGAAGATTCATTGCCCGGCGTGGAAGAATTTCTGTGCTGTACTCAGACAACGGGACCAATTTCATAGGACTTAATAATGCCCTGAAAGCGTTGGATTGGGATGAGATTGTCACCCACTCGGCTGTGAGAAAGATTACTTGGAAATTTATCCCACCTACAGCAGCCTGGTGGGGAGGATGGTGGGAGAGACTAATCAGAACAGTGAAAGAACTACTGCGTCGAATCTTGGGACGAGCCTCTGTGTACTATGAAGAGTTATATACTGTGTTGTGTGATTGCGAGGCGACGATCAACTCTAGACCACTTACATACATTTCGGACCATTCGTCTGAACTAAAGCCTTTGACACCAGCAACATTTCTGCAGGGTATTGCTACAAATGAGACTCCAGATTTGGATGCAGTTGACAAGGTTGACTATGTTAAACGATGTAGGTACCTCCAGAAACTACGTGAGGACCTACGACAAAGATTCAGGAATGAATACTTGGCGCTCCTAGTTCACCACGGCCAGAGGAAGACCAACAGCATCAAGGTGGGAGATGTGGTATTGATAGGAGCAGATTCCACAAAACGTATCAACTGGCCCCTCGCGGTCGTCGTGGAAGTGTATCCAGGGAAGGATGAAGTAGCAAGAGTAGCCAAACTGAAGACATCTGAGGGAGAGCTGATCAGACCACTCCAGCGTCTCTATCCATTGGAGGTGCACACAACTCCAGAGGAGTGGAAGCAGCCTGAAACTGTGACTATCACTTCGCCTGAGACAAAGCCTCCACATGAAGAATTCAAATTGTCAAAAGGGGGGCGGAGAATTAAAGTGCCATCAAGACTTGATTTGTGAATACTCTTGATGTGACCTTGCTTTTGTGTTCATTTATTTATTGTGTTATGTGCTTGTGTTTCAGTTGTGGTACAGAGTATTTTGCAATTGAAAATAACAATTGCAAGGTGGGAGGATGTTACGGAACCACATTTATTCCATGGACTGCCGTGTCATATCTTACTGGCATATCTATGAACATTACAAGTGACACAACACTGTTTATCTTGTTTGTGTAATCTTTGGTTGTGGTGTAGATCATGGCGTACAATGTATCTCTTGGTCAGTGCAGTGAATTGTAAACTTGTTTTATGTAAATAAATTGGAGCATTTGTGTTAAATTGTGTTAACGTTACATTATAAGCACTTTTCTCAACACTAACTACGGAATATCTGGTTCTCCCATGCCTCTCTGAGCTCTCTTGCGGGAAATGTGCGACAGGTTAATACGCACAGGGACATTTGTACATTTATTCAGTGTACGTGTTGGCAAGTCAAGGCATTTATTCCAGCTTTAGGTTTGCAATATAAATTGTTTTAGCCTTAAGAACAGACAGTAGTATATCCATAGATTTCCAGAAAAATGTCCGGCTCCATGGCTAAATGGTTAGCGTGCTGGCCTTTGGCCACAGGGGTCCTGGGTTCGATTCCCGGCAGGGTCGGGAATGTTAACGATCATTGGGTAATTTCTCTGGCACAGCGACTGGCTGTATGTGTCGTCTTCATCATCATTTTATCCTCACAACGCGCAGGTCGCCTACGGCAGTCAAGTGAAAAGACCTGCACCTGGCGAGCCGAACATTCCCTCGGGCACTCCCGGCACTAAAAGCCATACGCCATTTATTTTTCCAGAAACATAAATACGGGTACGGGGATGTTGATAGGTACCCTTCTAAACCGGTGGTGTAGAGGTAGCATGCCTGCCCCTTAGCCGGAGGCCCCGGGTTCGATCTCTGGCCAGGTCAGGGATTTTTACGTGGATTTGAGGGCTAGTTCGAGGTCCACTCCAACCAACGTCATTAAAGTTGAGGAGCCATCTGACGGTGATGTAGCGGCCCCCGTCTAGAAAGCCAAGAAGCACGGCCGAAGGGATTCCCCGTGCCGACCACAAGACACTTCGTAATCTGTAGGCCTGAGCAGTGGTCGCTTTGTAGGCCATGTCCCTTCCGGATTGTTGCGCCATGTGTTTTTTATAGATACCATTCATGGAACATTCTTTTGTCTCTACCGTCAGGATTAATTTATGAAGATAGATAGATAAATGTCTTTATTGGCGTAGTTAAGGCCATTGGACCTTCTCTTACACTAAACCAAGAGAGATGTTGGGCAAATTTTCAACATCTTTGATATCACTTGAGAAAAGACTAAACAAAATATCGATACGGAATCTTCCACCCGGGTGACAGAGCTGAATGCAGATCAGTGCTATGGATTGATTGATTGATTGATTGATTGATTGATTGATTGATTGATTGATTGATTGATTGATTGATTGATTGATTGATTGATTGATTGATTGATTGATTGATTGATTGATTGATTGATTGATTGATTGATTGATTGATTGATTGATTGATTGATTGATTGATTGGAAATGTAAATACGCTGCTTAATTCTCATATTTTTCTTCTGCTTCAGCTTTATTATTCCCAAACTATGTTGAATCGCTGGTGCGGATCAACTTCCTTTAATCGTTCCTGTACGTTCATCTCTGTTACATCCCCCTTTCTTCAGTCCAGCCATCTTGTTTTTTGGTCTTCTCTCTCTCATTTCACCAGACAAAGCAATCTCCATTATCCCCCTCCGAATGCAATCTTCCGTCCTTCTCTTAATATGGCCAAACCACCTCAATCTTCTTTCCACATCTTTTGTACTTAATTCCTTCACACCTAATGTCTCTATGGCAGTCTCATTCCTTGCACTATCCCTCCTTGTACAGTTGTATTCTCTTCCGACACTGACGATATTAGGTTCTAGGTCAAAGAAGTCTTTCATTTTCATATCATTCCCATTCTTTAATCCATATTTTCATTCTTCGAAGTGTTGGGCGTCTTTCATAACAACTACCTCCACCTCTCCGGTGGTCATATGTCATATTATTATTGCTGTCGAAATAACTCGTTCCCAAGAACTGAATTACTGACTGCCTTAGGAGAAACCAGCATGGCAAGGTTATTTCATTTAGTGTGCAAGATATATGAGACAGGAGAAGTCCCATCCGATTTTCGGCAGAATATTGTTATACCTATTCCCAAGAAAGCCGGTGCTGACAGGTGTGAAAACTACCACACCATTAGTTTAGTATCTCATGCCTGCAAAATTTTAACACGTATTATTTAGAGAATAATGGCAAAACAAGTGGAAGCTGAGTTGGGAGAAGATCAATTTGGCTTCAGAAGAAATGTAGGAACACGTGAAGCAATCCTGACTTTACGGCTGATCTTAGAGGATCGAATCAAGAAGGACAAGCCCACGTACATGGCATTCGTAGATCTAGAAAAGGCATTCGATAATGTTGATTGGACCAAGCTATTTATGATTCTGAAGACGATAGGAATCAGATACCGAGAACTTTTCAATGCAGACTCATGACGCTGTTCAAGATGTGTTTCAGGATCAATGTGCTGAAGAATTTGATAGTCCTCATTGGTACTGTCCCTCGAGCATCACGGATCATTACAGTAGATCTTTATTTTCCTTTGTTGGTAGTAGGGGCTGGTGTGGTTCTAGATTTCACCGTTCTCTACATGTATTTCTCAAGGCTGGTGTTCTCCCTTTTCCATTCTGATGCTGGAATCAATACTGAAAACATTAGCAGGGCCCTGCCGGCGCGTAGATATTCGTTCTCAGGCAAAGCATGAAAATCTTCTCTCCTTCTACCTGATGGTTTCTGTCAAGCATTGCTGATACTATTGTTGATTTATCTGAAGGAGATGGATGCTTCTTGGTAATAACTTTTAATAATAATAATATTAATAATAATAATAATAATAATAATAATAATAATAATAATAATAATAATATGGCTTCAGCTACCGTGGGCAGACATTTCAATTTGACGCCATCTGGCTGTCTGCTCATCAATTTCGACGTTCCATTTTACTCTAGGCCTACTAGATGGCAGACCGAGTAAACCGAAACTCTCTTGGGCGTCTATAGCTGAGATTTTTTACATGCCGACATCGTACGACATGGAGTGTCGAATGGACTTTTTCCGCCCTTCAAAAATCCGACTACCTGTGCCGGGTTTGAACCCGCTATGTTGGGATCCGGAGGCCGACACTCTACCACTGATCCACAGAGGCAGCTATAATTGTTAATAGCAGGTTCTCAGAAAATGCGCAAAGATTTCATTGTCACGCCGTTAATGCGGTCTCTAGGTTCCATTCTGCGACCTGTTCAAAGAATATGCCTAGGGTGGCAATTACGCCCCTACAGTATCTGAGTTTCAGACTGTTATAATTTCCTCTACATTGACTGTAATACAGAATTCGTGTTCTTCTTCCTTGACTTTCTCCCAGTTTCTACCAGTTGTGGTGTTTTCATTTTAATGCCAGGTATCCTTGCCTAATACCAGTCACAATCGTATTGGAGCACTGTTTTTATAATAGTATGACTCCTTGCGTTCTTGCAGCCACAATTGAATTGGGGTGTCTTCATTATCATGAAAGGCATCCTTTCTACCGCCAGTCACAGTCAAATTTGGGAATTATTATTGTAACGGCTGGCCATATTTCCTACTGCCAGCCATACTCAAGTAGGGAAAGTTTTGACTATAATGATATATTCCATTGCCTTCTGCCAGTTACAATCGAGTAGGGGAGTTTCCACTTCAATGGCAGGCCCGTTGCCTGCTGACAGTCAAATCGTATTGGGGATTTTTCATTACAATTGAAGGTCACTTTCCTACTGCGTGTCACAGTCAAGTTTCAGAGTTTTTATTATAATGGCAGGGGCTCTTTCTTACTGCCAGTCACAGTCAGGTTCGGATATTATTCATTACGTTGGCAACCTCTTCTCCTACTGGTAATTAACGTCGAATTGAGAATTTTCGTTATTATTCCAGGTGCCTGCTTACTACTACCAGTCACAAAGCAATTGGGGAGTTTTCATTATAATGGTAAACAAATTCGCCTGCTGCCAGTCTGAATCGAGTTAGAGTGTTTTCGTTACCATAGCAGAACCCCTTGCGTACTACCTGTAACAGTTGACTTAGGTAGTTTTCACTACCATGATAGGCCCCTTTTCCTACAGACAGTCACAGTTTAAATGGAATTCGATGTGAAGCGATCTGTACAAAAGTATTGTAAAAGAAAATATACATTAATAATGAGACACTTTCAGGCATCATACAACTTAAAATTGGTACCGGTGACGGCGATGTCTTCAGGATCGCTAGAAAAATCGAATATTCCAAGAATTCCCCGAGGGAACCAGGCTGGGTGCGGGTTTCAAAATTGCGGCTCAACACAAGAACGTAAGTGAAAGCATTTCTTTCCCCCAGCAGGATATATTTCTTCGAAGCCGCGACGTTATAGTTTTCAAGGGCTAAGAGTTTCCTGACCTTTAGTCCAAGGGACCCGTTCGATTCTCGGTCGGGTTTATATTTTAATCTTCATTGGTTAATTCCGGAAACTGGCTGTGTGTGTTGTCTTCAACATTAGAATTCATTAGAGGCAGGGCAGAGTCGACACAAACGCGCAGGTTGGCTATAGGTGTCAACTCGAAAGGCCTGTAGCAGGCCTCTCAGAAGGCCATATACCATTTTATTGTTAATCATCTACTTCATTCCTAAATTAGCCTTGAGACAAATGTCGATCACCCTGATAACTCTAGCACATAACATAGTCCTTCTTTCATTCTTAATCCGTTCACCGTCCAGAGTTGTTTCCTTCTCCCCTCGGACTCAGAGAGAGTGCCCTGGAGCGCGAGACTTTTGTTCGGAGAACATACAACTGGGAAGAAGTTCCAGTTCCTCGCACAGGCGGCCTCACCTGCTATGCTGAACAGGGGCCTTGTGTGGGGATGGGGAGATTGGAAGGGATAATCAAAGACGAGGAAGAAAGCGGCTGGGACCTTAAGTTAGGTACGTTCCCGGCATTTGCTTGGAGGAGAGGTAGGAAACCACGGAAACCACTTTGAAGATGGTTGAGGTAAGAATCGAATCCTCCGCTACTCAGTTGACCTCACGACGCTGAGTGGACGCCGTTTCAGTCCTCATACTACTTTTCAAATTTCGTGGTAGAGGCGGGAATCGAACCCGGGTCTCCGGGAATGGCAACTAATGAAACTAACCACTCCACCGCAGAGACGGACATAACATAATTATGTTTAATATTATTAATTAGAAGCTTATTTGAACTGAATCTTCCTCCTGAACTGAAATAAAATGAAATGAAATGGCTTTCAGTGCCGGAAGTGTCCGAGAACAGGTTTGGCTCACCAGATGCGGGTTTTCGATTTGACGCCCGTAGGTGACCTTCGGGTCATGATGAAGATGAAATGATGATGAAGACGACACATACACCCGGCCCCTGTGTCAGTGGAATTAACCAATTATGGTTAAAATTCCCGACCCTGCCGGCAATCGAACCCGAGACCCCTGTGAATAAAGGCCAGCACGCTAACCATTTAGCCATGGAGCCGGGCCTCCTCCAGAACTGAAGGCTATCGACACTGTGTGTCTAACTGTATCACTTTAGATGGTTCGGGTGTAAGGTAGTGCGCCGTCGCGTCTAAAACCTGCTGAATGAAGTCGAATGTTGGCGCGAGTTGACTAGTCAGTGTGCCACATGCGCTGGTGTGGAAGAGTGAGGAGCGATCAGAGCTGTGACGAAGTTACATGCGGTGCACTGGACAGGCCAATAATTCATCGATTAAAGGTAGGACAATATTTTGATATACTAATTTTATTGCATAGGCTGTGTCGGGGTGATAATAAGATAGACGACGTAGCGGTTGATATCATGATTAGAATGACTAACTCTCAACCAAAAACGTAATGGAGATTTAGTCGCGTTAATATTTCCATTTTTCTTTTTTCTTTTTTTTTTTTTTTTTTTACACTTTGCTCTACGTCGCACCGACACAGATAGGTCTCATGGCGATGATAGGGTAGGAAAGGGCCAGGAGTGGGAAGGAAGCGGCCGTGGCCTTAATTAATATACAGCCTCACCAATTGACTGGTGAGAAAATAGAAAACCATCTTCAGGGCTGCTGACAGTAGGATTCGAACCCAATATCTTCCCAATGCAAGCTCAAAGTGACGCGTCCGAAACTCGTTCGTTGTCATGTGGTAACATTCCACGATATATTCATGCAAACATTAAATAAGGCAATTAAGTTACAATAAATTTGCTGCGCTGAATAGCTCAGATATTAAAGAGATGATCTCTGAGTTCATGTAGGCGGGTTTGACCCTGGCTCAGGCCAGTGGTATTTGAAGGTACTCAAAGAAGTAATCCTATGTCTGTAGATTTACTGGCTCGTAAGAGAACTCGCAGAGGTCAATATTACTGCATATCGGCGTCTTCAAAATCGTTAACAAGCCTTAAAACGAATAGGACCTACTTTTTAAATACCATAAAATTACAAATTGCCCTGTTTCTTAGAACTGACTTATATTTCTACTCCAATTTGTTGGCTGATGCCGTAAAAATGTATATTTTTTAAAGTTGTGCAAATTTCAAATGGTTTTCATAATCATAATTAAATGATACCAGCAACTCAGATTAATTTCGCTCTGAGATGCATTCATGTCCTTCTCTGTAGCTAGTGCGATTAGCTGCAAGCCCCAGAGGCCCGGGTTCGATTCCCGGCTCTGCCACGAAATTTAAGAAGTGGTACTAGAGCTGGGAAGGGGTCCACTCTGCCTCGTGAGGTCAACTGAGTGGAGGGGTTTCGATTACTACCTCAGCCATTCTCGAAGTGGTTTTCCGTGGTTTCCAAATTCCCCTGCAGGCAAATGCCTGGATGGTACTTATCGTAAATTAAGGCCACGTCTGCTTTCCTCCCTCTTCCCTTTCTGTGCCTTCCAAAATTCCCATCTCCCCAAAAGGTCCCTGTTCAGCATAGCAGGTGGTTGAGGTACTGGTCCTCCAATCCAGTTGTATCCCCATCCCAAAGTTACACACTACAGGACACTGCCCATGAGGCATCAGAGATGGGATCCCTCGCTGACTCCGAGGAAAAACCAACCTTGGAGTGTAAACGGATTAAAAAGGAAGGAAAGAAAGAAAGAAAGAAAGAAAGAAAGAAAGAAAGGGAGAGAGAAAGTAGTTGCATTAATTTATTTTTCTACGAGTAGGAATGTAGCGGCCATGGCCTTAATTAAGGTACAGCCCCAGAATTTGCCTTGCCTTCCGAATGCAAACTAGCAGGTGCGCAAACCTTACCGCGTGGCCAACTTTCTCGGTTTAATTTACTTCTTCAGCCCATTAGTGAAAATATTATATTAGTGTGAAAATTTCATCCTGAAGTGCTTGAAAAGAATCCTGGGATCTTACAAAGGATTGACGTAATTTTGTTACTTAAAAGGATAAATTTATACACCAAAGTGTGTTCTATTCTCCATTTACATACACAGAGAACATTTCTAAAATAAGAAAACTCCTTATAAAAGTTGAAACCACTCAGAATTATCGTAGAATGGTTTGCAAATATCTTAAATAATTATTCCATGTTTATCGATAACAGTAAACTGCCGATACTTGACATTAATTACAAGAACACAGTCTTCAACACCAAATATCGAGCCAGAGGCCATGTTTGTATTGAGTTCTGATATGTTATAGATGAACATGATGTCATTATACATAAGAATGTGCGTGATGGGAATAATATTTTTTTTTAATTTAGCTATCTTGATTGCTGATGTAATTTCGGAGAAACAATCAATCAAACCTTGAGCCGGGACTAGCTCAAAAAAGTTGCTGGGAAGATAGAAGATTTGGTAATGCTCTGTGATGAATTGTTGAATTCAGTGGTTACTAATTCACAGGCAGTCTCATTCGCAATGACAATTAACCATGAATGTTTAATGTAAAAATTACTGCAAAATTAGCACGTAATTGAAGCATTTTTAATGGAACACGGAAACGTAAATTGTGAAACGATCATAATGTAAATATAAATTACAGTCCTTATCCCGAGGCGGCGAAGCTAGTTTCAGGTACATTCCCGATGGAGTTGAGTTGCATGTGCATTTTAACCACATCCCAGCATTCCTGTCAATCTTAAATTTCTGGCAGTACCTGAAATCGAACCCGGACTTCCAAGGATGGTAGCTTTTAGCGCTCACCGTTACACTGCCAATAACGCAATCCTAATACGAACAAATGCAGTTTCCTTATTCAATAGTGGTGGTCCGCACATGCGTAATTCTTTCTATTTTGATATGAATTTAAACCACCGGTAGGTCGCGCTTGCTTTCCCGTGAGAGAAGAAGGTCTAAATACACAGGTCAGGACACGAATGTTACTTATGCAGCCGCCATTTTGGGTCTCAGTGTGGGCGAACCCTACAGCATTTCTACGTGGCATATTGGCAAGTTTCGGATTTAAAAATGTATTTAAGAACACAGAAGCTGTTAAGATGAGTTTTATTTGCTTCGGACTGCATACATGTAATTACTAAATTAGTAGTAGCTTTCCTATAACCTGCGAATTGTGATATAATGAAGATATTTATTCTGCGTTCCATACGAATTCAGGTTTCATAAACTTGTGAACAGTTGCAATGGAATTAAAACCAGTCTTTCTGACAAAGTTTTCATAATATTTTTTGAGCTAGTAAAAATAATTTAGGGTACCTGAGCATGAAAAAAGTAATATAATGACCAAAAAAGTGCGAACGGTTAAAATTAAATAACATGTAGGTACGCGGGAGGAGCCGAAATAAAAGGGTATGAAATCTGGCCGTGAACTGCTGGAAGGAAATTACCTCAGTTGATAGCCCGTTTGGTGGCGTAAAACAATATCATTACAATATACATTACAGCCACTACATTCCTAGCAACAGAAAAACATGCAAATATTAGAAAACATCGGTACTTTTCAAGAGCTTAGCGTAACGGTTGGTGTTATTACATGCCGTCCTTGGGGCCCGAGTTCGATTCCCGGTATTGCCAGAAATTTAAGAATAGCAGGAGGGCTGGTATAGGGTTGGAATTGTGTACAGCTCACCTCCATTGTGTGCCTGAATGAAAAAGGATCTGCACTATCTCGGGATGACGACGTGAGATTATTATTATAATACAGTGATATAAATAATAATAATAATAATAATAATAATAATAATAATAATAATAATAATAATAAGTTATGCAAATTTTACATTAACTTTATCAAGAAAAACGTGTCTAAATTTGAAAGAATCTGAGAGGTCATTGATCTTCACGAATTTACAAAGTTACTAAAATGATTACAAGAACTATTACAACAGTCTGCCTCTGTAATGTAGAGGTTAGTGTGGTTAGCTGCCATCTCTGGAGGTCTAGGTTCGATTTCCGGATCTTCCACGAAATTTCAAATGTGGTACGAGGGCTGGAACGGGGTCCACTCAGCCTCGGGAAGTCAACTGAGTAGAAGGGGGCTCGATTCCCACCTCATCCATCCTCGAAGTAGTTTTCCGTGGTTCCCACGTCTCCTCCAGGCAAATGCCGAATAGTACCTAACTTAAGGACACGGCCGCTTCCTTCCCTCTTCCTTGTCAATACCTTCCCATCTTCCCATCCACCATAAGGTTCCTGATCATCACAGTAGGTGAGGCCGCCTGGGCGAGGTTTTGGTCCTCCTTCCCAGTTGTATACCCCAACCGAAAGTCGCACACTCCAGGACACTGCCCTTGAGGTGGTAGAGGTGGGATCCCTCACTGAGCCTGAGGTAAAAAAAGAAACCTACACGTTAAACGTATTAAGAAAGGAAGAAAGAAAGATTACTACAATAAAGTACCATCCCAATAAATGGTCAAACACAATTTTATATACAAGCATTGAAGGCAGCCCTCTTTCGTTCGGGGGCCTTTCTGACACGAGAAAGATTTCGATGATGAGGAAAGTCGAAGTGTGTAGGGATGGCATTCCATTTTGGCAGCTTCGTTCCATCTGCTCTCTTTACTTCAAATTGACATTCCTCAAAACGAAACTGCAGGAAATTATTATAATCAAGATAGGGTCAGAAAAAATACCTTGATAGACAAGCATTTAACAAAATCAAACATGATGACCTTGGTGATTAATACTTCATTTTTCTCGAGCAAAATTTATTCTAATATCACACAGCTGTGAAGTTCAGTTGGCTGCCATTTATGCCGTCGGCAATTCTGCCCCCATTTTTCCCTTCTATTCCTATCATTCTGGAATATAAATAATATAGTCCCTTTAGATGAGTAACTTTTAAAATCTGGAGCGACACAATAAAATCCATTATAACTTTAATCTCACTGCATTGGATAACACGCAGACGACAGCAAGTAAAGGGCTTTGGTCCCAAAATGGCCGCTGCCGCAAAGAATTCTGGGAGAGTGACCAGACCACTGTCGGCAGCCCTGAAAATGGTTTTCCGTGGTTTCCCATTTTCACACCAGACAAATTCTGGGGCTGTACCTTAATTAAGGCCACGGGCGCTTCCTTCCCACTCCTAGCCCTTTCCTGTCCCATCGTCGCCATAAGACCTATCTGTGTCGGTGCGACGTAAAGCAACTAGCAAAAAAAAAAAAAAAAAGACCTCTGTATTTATAGACCTTGTGAGAGAACGGCTGTGTCAGCGCTTCATGCGGACAGTATGTGAAGACTGCTAGTATAAACACGGCCGACTGGGTCTCTCGCTGGGCTCCTTAGAGCGACGCATCAAGTCGGCATAAGACCTATCTGTGTCGGTGCGACGTAAAGCAACTAGCAAAAAAAAAGACCTCTGTATTTATAAACCTTGTGAGAGAACGGCGGTGTCAGCGCTTCATGCGGACAGCGCAGCGAGAGACCCAGTCGGCCGTGGTATGAACAGGAGCTGGCTAGAGCGACGCATCAAGTCGGCCGTGGTATGAACAACATTGCTGGTGGAAGCGACATAAATGACAGTCCCTCGACCAGACTCGGAGAAATACGAGTAATTCCGGGTAACCTTTCCTCACTCCTTGCCATCGTCATCGCGTAAGTAGGAGAGATGATCTTTTCATCTCACCTCCCCTCCGGGCCCGCAAGTGAGCTGTAACTGCTGCAGAAAAACAGCGTGTAATTTGAGAACTGGAACAGGTAGGTCATTTCAAGTATTTAGGACGTGTATTCTCCGAGAATGGCAGTATAGTGACATTGAATTGACGTACAGAAGCTAATGCAGTGTGCTCACATTTGCGATCAGCAGTATTCTGTAAGAAAAAAGTCATCTCCCGGACGAATACACCGACCTGTTTCAGACCAACGTTACTGTACGGGAGTGAATACTGGGTGGTCCCAGGATGACTTATTCATGACTTAGAAATAACAGACATGAAATCAGCGAGAATTGTCGCAGGTACAACAGGTGGAAACAATTGCACGAGGGTGGTTGTAATGAGGAGATGAAGACTACTGTCCGGTTTCGGGAATGGTGAGATATCTGCCCGGTAGCTACTGTTGTCGACTCGATAAATCTTCATTGCGTTGCACAATATAATAAACTAATAGTTAACTATTGGGTCGTTGGTCAAGTTTCATAACTACTCACTGCTTTGCTTTGATACGTTAGTTTGTTCGTGCAGCTGCCGGAAACGGTGTCCTCCCGTTAGCGAAGATTCCCTTCAGTGACCGATCATGCAGTTTTCATTAAGTGTCCCATTCGGGACGAACTATAAACACTCATATTCCTGAGTTTCCCGCCAGCGAGTGAATGTTGACTAAATGTGATAGCTCCCTGGAAAACTCCTGCTCGAGAATGCAGTATACATTTGTTTGGACTTGTCATTCAGTGTCTAACTTTGGTTCAGTCCGGTTCTTCTTCAGCTTCTTCTACTTCTTAATCTGTTTACTCTCCAGGATTGGATTTTTCCCTCGGACTCAGCGAGGGATCCCACCTCTAGCGCCTCAAGGGCAGTGTCCTGGAGCTTGAGACATTGAGTCGGAGGATACAGCTGGGGAGGATGACTAATACCTCGCCCAGGCGGCCTCACCTGCTATGCTGAACAGGGGTCTTGCGGGGCGATGGGAAGATTGGAAGGGATAGACAAGGAAGAGGGAAGGCAGCAGCTGTGGCCTTAAGTTAGGTACCATCGCGGCATTTGCCTGGAGGAAAAGTGGGAAACCACAGAAAACCACTTCGAGGATGGCTGAGGTGGGAATCGAACCCACTTCTATTCAAGTGACCTCCCTAGGCTGAGTGGACCCCGTTCCAGCCCTCGTACCATTTTTAAAATTTCGTTGCTGAGCTGGGAATCGAACTCGGGACTGCGAGAATGGCAGCTAATCACTCTAACCACTATACCACAGAGGCGGACTCTTCTTCAGCGTACAAATTAAAATTACATGCATGTAAGATTCCTTATTTAAAACTTTTTATGTCTTAACAAAATTGGAAAAATCAACAATACAAATAACAACATGGAAAGTTCAAACTTGAATATCATTCATGTTATGTCCAATGTCCTGTATAAAGTTAGTCTGTCGATTGAGATTATAGAGCCAATACACCTGTAAGGCCTTCGCATCCAAAACAAAGGAAGTTCAGTTTAACCTGGCAGGCTTGATCTTCCAAAAATAATATAATCATTTCTGTTGGATGCGTCGAGATATGGTTTTGGTATAAGCAGACCCATACTGTGCCGGCCGCGTGGTGTTGGGGTAGCATGGCTGCCTCTTATCCGGCGGCCCCGGTTTCAATTCCCGGCCAGGCCAGGGATTTTTACCTGATCTGAGGGCTGGTTCTAGGTCCACTCAGTGTACGTTATTACAATTGAGGAGCCATCTGACGGTGAGTTGGCGGCTCCGGTCTAGAAAGCCAAGAATAACGGCCGAGAGGATCCGTCGCCCTGACCACACGACACCTCGTTATCTGTAAGCCTTCGGGCTGAGCAGCGGTTGCTTGGTAGGCCAAGGCCCTTCCAGGGCTGTTGTGTCATGGGGTTTTAGACCCGCACTGTTTTAATTTTATTAAGTATAACAACTTGAAAACAATGAAGGGTGGTGGGGCTATGTAGGTCAAAAAGGTGCCACACCACAACATTAGATAACTGTCAACCAGCTCAAGTTTAGTACCATGTACAAACTTTTTACAGGACATTGGACATAACATGAATGATATTCATGTTTCAACTTTTAATGTTGTTATTTTATTGTTGTTTTATCCAGGTTTTTGTTAGAATATAAAAATGTTTAAGTAAGACCTTTTGCATGCATGTGAATTTAATCTGTAAGCTGAAGAAGAGAATTTTAATTCTCGAAAAATATAACTTCGTTATGTGTATTTATGTATTTGATGGTTTAATATAATTATATAAAAGATTTTGAACTGTATTGACAAGACGGACTTTGAAATAAATAATAACAGCATTGAAAAATTTACCACGAAATTACCAGTGTTCCAAAATACCTCCCTTTACCATATTAAGCTGCCGACACACACTGCGCAAGCACCCCGCCCATTTAACGAATAGTTATCTCTTCTTCAGGGTCCTCTATGTTAGCGGCCGATTTATTTATTTATTTACCAACGCACTTGTCCGCCTCTCTGGTGTAGTGGTTAGTGTGATTAGCTGCCACCCCCGGAGGCCCGGGTTCGATTCCCGGCTCTGCCACGAAATTTGAAAAGTGGTATGAGGGCTGGAACGGGGTCCACTCAGCCTCGGGAGGTCAACTGAGTAGAGGTGGGTTCGATTCCCACCTCAGCCATCCTGGAAGTGGTTTTCCGTGGTTTCCCACTTCTCCTCCAGGCGAATGCCGGGATGGTACCTAACTTAAGGCCACGGCCGCTTCCTTCCCTCTTCCTTGCCTATCCCTTCCAATCTTCCCATCCCTCCACAAGGCCCCTGTTCAGCATAGCAGGTGAGGCCGCCTGGGCGAGGTACTGGTCATACTCCCCAGTTGTATCCCCCGACCAAGAGTCTGAAGCTCCAGGACACTGCCCTTGAGGCGGTAGAGGTGGGATCCCTCGCCGAGTCCGAGGGAAAAGCCGAACCTGGAGGGTAAACAGATGATGATGATGATGATGATGACCAACGCACTTGAACACAGACTCACAAAAGTCCATACGAGTTTAGTAATGAAACAATTGTAAGTAGAGAGGACAGGCGATAATGATAAACCATTCCAAACAGAATTTTTTGACTTTTACAGAATAAAGAATTGAAGAGTTCACAATTCCACAAAATAAAAGGAAATATGGTCTCATTTGTGAAAATTAAACACATATTGTGTTCTCTTATCAAACATAAAACAATTAAATGGTAAAATGTTGACGAGAGGGAAATATATCACTGCAAATATTTGCCTCATACAACGCGAAACCGCAAATTAACCAACCGATACCGCTGTAAGCTCGATATCTGAAGTTCCAGAAACCGGGAATAAATTACCGATGAACTCTATGGATTAAGCTCCAAGCATAAACCGGCTTCGATAGTGGGGCCATGTGAGGCGAATGGAGGCGGAAAGGAAATGACGAAGATGTTTTGACGATTAAACGTAAGAGTAGCCATAATACCAACTTCAATACTCTCTCATAGGATATTTGGAGTGCACCTCAAGTACAAATAAAGGAAGTCAGAACTGTACACAACACACGGAAACGTAGTAAAGTAAAATATTCCATGATATGCGTCTCTGATAACTTTAATTAGTGTTGCTCAAGTTTCGAAGTTACGATTGATCTGCACCGTGGGCTCACAAGTTACGAAAGCCGCCAGCAGCTCCGAGTTGTTCAAGAGTTCTTACAGGACAGACTGTATAAGCCTCTCGTAAATCTATTTGCCCGAGGCTTGTCAACTTGTGGAAGTTTGTAGCTGGATCGCAATCGATGCTCAGTACTAATTGGTAAGTGTAGACTGTGGGGAGAGGATGGTGAATTTTCGGGCTGGTTCAGTGGGTAACTGACAATCTTCTGGCTTACAGAGTTAGGTTATTATAAGAATCGATTTAAAGAACATTTAAGTGATTCCTGAGGAGATTTAAAATTTCTCTTATAGGTAGTATAGTTACATTTCCCAGTTCAATATCTTTTTCATAAATATTTTAATCTTCACATTACAAAACGTTTAAGCCAATCTAAATTTACCTTATGCCAGCAAAGAGGATTCAAGTAACTTAACCTAACCCCATGGCACTACAGCCCTTGAAGGGCCTTGGCCAACCAAGCGACCACTACTCAGCCCGAAGGCCTGCAAGTTGCGAAGTGTTGTGTGGTCAGCACGACGAAACCCTCTCGTCCTTTATTCTTGGCTTTGTAGACCGGGGCTGCTATCTCACCGTCAGATAGCTCCTCAATTCTAATCACGTAGGCTGAGTATACCTGTCCGCCTCCATGGCTGAATGGTTAGCGTGCTAGTTTTTGGTTCAAACAGCACCAGGTTCGATTCCCGACCGGGTCGGCGATTTTAACCTTAATTGGTTTTTCCGCTGGCTCGGGGACTGTTTATTTGTGTCGTCCTTAAGCAGAAAATAAAACGAAAACAAGGAATGAATGAGAAAAATAAGGAAATATCAGTTAAAAATATAAAAGTCTAAAAACGTAGACCTCGAACCAGTTCTCAGGTCCAGGTAAAGATCCCTGACCTTGCCGGGAATCAAACCTGAGGCCTCCGAGTAAGAGACAGCCACGCTAGCCCTACACCACGGGGCCGGCTGAGGATTCAAGTACCCAACGAAATTTTCTCATATTAAATGAAATGATTCTTCAAAGAGTGCCGCCTCTGTGGTGTAGTGGTTAGCGTGATTAGCTGCCACCCCCGGAGGTCCGGGTTCGATTCCCGGCTCTGCCACGAAATTTGAAAAGTGGTACGAGGGCTGGAACGGGGTCCACTCAGCCTCGGGAGGTCAACTGAGTAGAGGCGGGTTCGATTCCCACCTCAGCCATCCTCGAAGTGGTTTTCCGTGGTTTCCCACTTCACCTCCAGGCAAATGCCGGGATGGTACCTATCTTAAGGCCACGGCCGCTTCCTTCCCTCATCCCTGCCTATCCCTTCCAATCTTCCCATCCCCCTACTAGGCCCCTGTTCCCTATAGCAGGTGAGGCCGCCTGGGCGAGATACTGGTCATACTCCCCAGTTGTATCCCCCGACCAAGAGTCTGAAGCTCCAGGACACTGCCCTTGAGGCGGTAGAGGTGGGATCCCTCGCTCAGTCCGAGGGAAAAAGCCGAACCTGGAGGGTAAACAGATGATGATGATGATGATGATTCTTCAAAGAAATTGAGTACCTTTTAAAGTAGATGACTTCCGCAATTGTTACGACAGGGTCGATGTCACTGACCGCCCGGCATATCTGCTGTGCTATGGAGGTATGACGTCAACCTCCCTGTACTGCTTTTAGAGATATCAATGTAAAGACTTTCCCTACCTCTCGAAATTTCCTTTCCGGTTCTTCACAGTCAACAATTAAACACGAATTCACATAACGTTTTTATTAATTAATTAATTAATTTATTTATTTATTTATTTATTTATTTATTTATTTATTTATTTATTTATTTATTTATTTATTTATTTATTTATTTACCAACGCACTTGAACACAGACTCACAAAAGTCCACATGAGTTTAGTAATGAAACAATTGTGGGGAGAGAAAACAGGCGAAAATGACAAACCATTCTATGTAGATTTTTATGACTTTTACAGAATGAAGAATTGAAATGAACAGCTTATAATTCCACGAAATAAAATGAAGCACGGTGTCGTTTGTAAAAATTAAACACATGTGTTCTCTTATCGAACATAAAACAATGAAATGGTGGTGTTCCTGGTTAAAATGTTGACGAAAGGGAAATATGTTATAGCAAATATTTTCCCAAATTTCCCTTCTGACTTGTAAGCTAACAGCACAAAGGGTATATTGATGATAAGGGTTTCTGGATTAATGATGTTCTTACTTGCTACCAACTGGCATGGCTGCTAATTACCCAGTTTTTGTTCGATTCAACTACAAATGAGGAATTCGAGGTATTTGTAATGAACAGGCCCTTATCTTTGGTTAGAATTCTATATGGGCTGTTCTTGCAATATTTAAAGGATAATTAGATTGCCAGATAGATTGACTTAATTTATTGTACATGGCCGTGGGACTTGGTTTTGATGATTAGTTTGATGGGAGGTAAAATATTAATTATTCATTTCTTCATCATCATCATCATCATCATCATCTGTTTACCCTCCAGGTTCGGTTTTTCCCTCGGACTTAGCGAGGGATCCCACCCCTACCGCCTCAAGGGCAGTGTCCTGGAGCTTCAGACTCTTGGTCGGGGGATACAACTGGGGAGTATGACCAGTACCTCGCCCAGGCGGCCTCATCTGCTATGCTGAACAGGGGCCTTGTGGAGGGATGGGAAGATTGGAAGGGATAGGCAAGGAAGAGGGAAGGAAGCGGCCGTGGCCTTAAGTTGGGTACCATCCCGACATTCGCCTGGAGGAGAAGTGGGAAACCACGGAAAACCACTTCCAGGATGGCTGAGGTGGGAATCGAACCCACCTCTACTCAGTTGACCTCCCGAGGCTGAGTGGACCCCGTTCCAGCCCTCGTACCACAGTTCAAATTTCGTGGCAGAGCCGGGAATCGAACCCGGGCCTCCGGGGATGGCAGCTAATCACGCTAACCACTACACCTCAGAGGTGGACTATTCATTTCTTAACGAACATAAATTGTTATATCGTAACGGCTTTTCCTGGAAAATGAACTTTACTCTAAAAATGGCATCTACAATGCATCAATAGATCACTTTTTTTGTTGGACGATCAGAAAAATATAGCTACTTATTGATTCCTGGAAAAAATATACTATCTATATCGAGAGTTGTGGATGGCACTTTCGTGGACACTACAATATATTTGACAAGAATTTTACAGTAAACACGTCAGAAAATAGTACTGAATATTAGTACCTAATAGGCAGTGATACATCTATGAAAACTGAACATTTATTAAAATGCTACTATACGACATAAAGAGAGTGACATAAATTTGCAAGTTAAGAGAGACAATCTCCGTAACATTTATGTTAACCTCTCCAGTCACGGGCTTCTTACCGTACGCTCAGTGAATAATACGGCAATCTTCGAGCACTTGCTATATCGTCTTCACTGAACGTAGACCGAAAATTCGTGATAATAATGAGTCCACTCATATAACAGTTCCGGAGGGTAAGAAACAAAGTTCCAAACCAGTTCTTACGGAATAATGATAAAATACTTAAATGCGCGTTATAATAAATCCTTCTCATTTCCGTGGATGGCCTAGATTTATACTTTGTGTTTTATATCTTTCTTAAAATTTAGCATGTTGAATTTTCATTTGAACTTTTTGTAGCTTTTAAGCGTATTTTGTTTTAATATGCTGCTGCAAATCGTTCGAAATAACAAAATTACGTATTATGACCTAAAAGTTAGGAATATAAAAAAGGAAGATTATTAGAGGCGTTACGTTACAACAGCGTATACCCAGTATTTCCTAACCGTAAATCATTGAAAGAATTAGCTGCCTCTGTGAATCAGTGGTAGAATGTCGATCTCCAGATTCCAAGATGTCGGGTTCAAACACATGGAGGCGATCGGATTTTTGAAGGGCGGATATGTGTCCATTCGACACTCCATGTCGTACGATGTCGTCATGTAAAAGATCTCTGGTGATACGTTTGGTGTTGACGCGACGACATTTCTTAAAACTCAGCCATAGAAACCCAAGAGAGATTCGGTTTATTCTTCTATTTAATAGGCCTAATGTAAAATTGAACGTCAAAATTGACGAGTAAGCAGCCAGACGACGTCAAATTAAAATGCCTGCACACAGTAGAGATTATTATTATTATTATTATTATTATTATTATTATTATTATTATTATTATTATTATTATTATTATTATTATTATTATTATTATTATTATTATTATTATTGTTCCGAGGTATCTGTGGAACAGCAGAGGTGAAAGAAGGTGCTGGGTGGAATAGGTCTCAACTTACGAAATTAAAGTTAATTTAAAACTTTAACAAAGGTTATATTTTCTTTTCAAGATAAATAAATAACAGAATATAACAGGTACCAAGTAGCAGATCAACAAATTAAGAAAGTACAATTTTAGTTCATTACAAAATTTGGGCTTCGAGCCCGACACTCACGAACCTTGAGCTATAAGCCCAACATTACCTATATACCAAGTTCAAACAAAGGGGCAGAAAACTCCAATCATGCCAAGGAGCACTGGCTCCTGATTACCGTATTAAGCCTCCTCGAGGCACACAGAAACCAAATTAGAAAGAGCAAACCCGCTCTCAAAATTCAAGCCCATCAAAGGCCACAACAAACTATACTTCAAACTGCCCTCAAGGCATACCAAGAACAGGGGTAATAAATACCCAACCTACTGGGCCTATTCAGTAAAGAAGCAGGTTAATTACATGGCCCAAAATACCAACTTGACTGGAGGCGTAACTTGCACTCCTAATACACTTTTAAAACTTACTTGGCACTAGGCCGCATACACAAGGGCTAATCCCATACTAAAGAGGTGACTTGTATAAGAGGACATTATTACATAAAGAAAGGAAGAAACGGTTGAGAAAACAAAGTCACCTCAAAACAATAGGAGTGGGAGCTCGAGAGGGTTTAGCACTCTCTATCCCAATTTATAGTTAAAGAGACGAAGTTTTACCAAGTGTCTATTACATTTTAAACATAGGTTACATGAGAAAAGTTTCGAACCTGCCCCGAGGGTTAAACTGCTGAGCTAGCGAGAAATGAAGTTAATAAATGGCCATTACCTTATAGATGAACAGCTGCCCGAAGAAAGAGGCGCTTCCCTCCCCCTGCTACATAATCACACTAGGAGAGATGTTACTGAAGTGGCCAGGAGACCAGAAAATCAGCAGTTTATAAACCCTCGCGGAACATTCGAAAACTTTCATGAATGATAAGACACACCCACAGCAGTTTATTGGTTACAGAACACAGTTACAGAGCAGGTTGGGGAAGAAGGCCCCGATTGGCCGAAAATTAATTTAAGAAATTCGGGATTGGCTAATTTCAAAACTGGCGGAAAGAAAGGATTAACATTGCCAACACTCAAACCACAGAACAAAATTTAGCAAAAACAAAACTTATGAATGTTAAATTTCTTCAGGACAGTTCATTCCTTAACACCAGAGTGCGTTATTATAGTTTTTGTAGAGACATCTGTTAGAGAACGTCCAAATTTCTTGATCCGGAGGAAACAAACACAAGTCGAAATAGACACCGTTCAGAAACTGCACAATTACCAAATTTACTGTGGTGACATCTTTCGAGAAACCATTGGATTAATATAGTTTGTTAAAGTTCAGGTGTTCTCTTGTAGAGGAGTTTCGACTGGCGCAATATTTGAATTTGCGTCGGGGAGGTGTACCGCCCGGTACAATTATTATTATTATTATTATTATTATTATTATTATTATTATTATTATTATTATTATTAAAGGAATAGACACTATAAAAAGAACTCAATTTCTCCGAAATGTGGATTCGCATTTAGAAGTCATATAACTCCCATTTGAGTTACTCCAGTGAAGGTAATTATAGATCTATATTTGATTGGCCGATTACCTGAAATTGCTTCATACTTCAAGGCAGTATGATATTATTGTAAATTATAAAGTATTTTAATACTTTCCTCTATAAGTGAGAATTAATCGCTCTTTTTCCTAGCGTTTATCCCAAAGTATTGGAACCGCTGTTTTCCTACATCTCCTCCATTTAGTCCTATTGCTGACATTAATATAACTTAACTAATCATGTCAGATTTATTTGGAAGTGAATCAAGTTTTTAACATTCATTTTAGAAAAGAAAATTAGGTTCGTTTTTGTAATATCACAATTATTGATTGATTGAACATAGGCAAAAGCAATATGTAAGGACAGGAAAATGTAAAGACTGTCCTATAACGTTAGTGTCATATTTAACACTTATATTCAGTGACAGGATATTCAACGAGTTTAAAAAAGATTACGCAGTAACCTGCGATAGGCGATTGCAGCACTTTATAGTCTGTCACGTTTTTCGTCGGGACGATAAGCCAAAAATATATAAAACGGAAGCCTATGCTACCTGAAAATTCACGACGTATAGCCGATTAATCTCGTCCTTGACTCCTGTACCTTGACGTCCGTTGCCAAGAAGATCGTATGGAGACGCAGTCGGATTGACAATCACTTCATTGATTATTCTTCGTCGTAAGTGTAAGGACTGATGATGATGATGATGATGATGGTGGTGGTGGTGATGATGATGCTTGTTGTTTAAAATGGGACCTAACATCTAGGTCATCGGCCCAATTGGAGCATTTTCTTCACGTTATTTAAAAAGTACACACAAGCGAACAAGTTAAATTAGTACCACTGTGGATTACCGAGCTAGCACGGAGAGAAGACGCAAATGTTTCCAGACTACGCTCCTTACCAGACAGGTCTCGCGACGGTTTCTCCATGGGTGATTCCGTTAAGAGAAGGAAATTCATTGCCGTGTACTGTGGTCTTGTTCATAGGGACAGGCATTTCGAAAAGCCAGAGAGTATCGAATTCAGGGAATGCTAACATAGATCTGTGAGGACATACCCGGTTCGAAGTACAATTTCCTGCATTAATTTCACGTTCAGGTTAGAACTTAGAATAAGAATTATCTTGTAAAGAACCATCCAATTTGAGTTCAATGGTGGACTGTCTGAGGAGATAAATAGCCAAACGAGAACCATTGCTATCCCTCCTATAGATTATAATAACTATATTATAGCAACATATTAAACTGATAAAATTTAAAAGCTTTATATATAACGGAGAACAGGAGGGAGTTCTATAAATGTGTTCACTTTTAAATGGCGGCATAGCGCTTCATCCAATGTTTAGTTTATTGATCGCTTAGGTTTACATGTAGAGAACACATTATGGTCTTGTGGCATACCCAAATAAGGACAAGAGAAGCTTTGAATAATAATAATAGTAATAATAATCATCATCTTAATAATGATAATAATAATAAAGTATACAAATATATAAAAAAGGTTACAGAATTTCTAATAACAGAATTTGGTCGAATAACGAAGGTAAAGAAATTCAAATATTTGGGAGAAACTATTCAAGAAAATGATTTGGAAAAACCCGCTGTAGAAAAAGGATACACAAGATGTAAAAAGCAAACGGTATAACTAGCAATATCTATAACTAAAATTGTTTATCTAATGAGGCTTTCCTAACTCCTTTACTGAATTTATAAACATATAAATCTGCTTTTATATTGAAAAATCTGAATATCTGCATTTAACATGAAAATTATGAAAATTAATATTCATTAAATAAAATACACAATCGTCGAACCTTGTACTCACACTTACTTGTTACCTGCTTACTTACACATACGTTATTTGAAGGGCGCCAGCTGCCACTCAGTACAGCAATAATAGAATGAGACTCTTGACTATCTCTAGGGTGTGGGGTAATAAGCTTACTTTTGACAACATACCATATAAGTTCTGGGAAAAGGAGATTGGCGTTCGGTTTCCCCATTAAATTTGAGGTTAAGATATTTTACTCTCATTGAAATAAAACTATGAATTCGTTTGATAGAACAAAATATATTCTTTAAATAATATATAAAAATAGTGAGTCTTGTTGTGATAATACAGATGAGAACATGAAATTATGACATTGCCACTGAAAGAAACTAGGCATGAATGTGAATTCTTCTTGACCGGATATTTAACAATTTATACGAAATATTTCCCTCACTGATTCACTTGACTGTATCTTCAACACTTTGAGTGTAATTACGACGTATTCCTTTGATCTGGTGTTTACTGTAGATGTGTCACGCCTAACTTAGTGATACATCCTTGTGACTGCTTCTTCTCCATATCATCTGACTTCTTTGTAAGTCAATATGGTATCACCTCATGGCAGGTCCAGGGTTGCCCTCTCTGACTCCATGGTAAGCCCTTGCGTCCGTGTCTTCAACTAAGTAACCGACCAAACTTTGGCCTCACTCTCTCAATGACCAATGATTAATGGCTCACTGAGTCTTCTCCATCTCTCGTTCACACTCGTTGACACCGACTGAGGCCTATTCATCTCGTAGACTTCTTCACTGTTGAGCTTCCGTTTAACTAATGACTGACGCTACAATATGCATCCACCTTTTATAGACGTTGGTTGACACAGCTACGTAATCTCCAGAAATAACAATGACATACTCCCACAACGCCTCAAACTGTTGCATGTAATGGTGAAATCCCCTGGGGCGGCTGAGTCTCTGAGCGAATTTCTAAAAGCTCACGATGACGTAGCCATGACGTAGCAATGACTTGGCAGAATCGCCAGTAATGCAAAATATAACAACGTCATATCCAACATCTGATACATCGAAACTCTCACTGTACAGGTATTTAATATTAATCTACATATACGTATATATGCATACACTCAATTACAAATAATAATTATAACAAAATAATAGTAATCTCACAGATGAAATAATAATACTGACATAATAATAATAATAATAGTAATAATAATAATAATAATAATAATAATAATAATAATAATAATAATAATAATAATAATAATAATAATAATAATAATAATAATAATAATGCAGACGCAATAATAATAATCAAATACAGATATTATCTTGTAACGGGATTTGAACCGTTACAATTCGCCTCCCTCATAAATAAATCGAAGAACAAAGAATCGATTGATTTATGAACAAAATTATATATATGACACAGATAAACACTTTAAATGAGTATACAACAATAATTTTCTTTTTCCACATCCATATATTTTATAAAATATCACAAATATGAGAATTTTCTCGCACATTGTCATCGTAGATAACTGTCCAGTGTCTCATTCTCTTTTTCTCTCATACAAATCACAAGAGTACAGCACTCAATTTTAACACATACAAATAATTTTAAATGATTACACTACATTCTTCTTTTTTGTAACATATCAAAACTTTTTGTGAAATATCACTTATATGAGAACTTTTCTCGCATATTGTTATCATAGATAACTGTCCAATGTCCTGTTCTCCGTTTTGTCACACAGAACGTGACGATGTAGCACTTATTCTTCCAATACACCAATACGACACTTGGTTCACACTCTAATTCATGTATGTTAATTTTATTTTGCCAGTTTCTCACAAAATGATTCATCTTATTTTTAACTCAACAAATCTCACGTGAAGTACTTCTTTCCACATATAATACTATAAATACCGACAATATCCCCTTCCTGATCTTTTAAAGAATATGCACACTCCCCGGTACGGTTCACAATTGTGAAATACCCCTGATACAAAAGAATAACTTCAAGATATTTCCCGCCTCTGCAGATGATGAAAATGGAACTCTGAGTAGCACTCTGTCACTCAAACTGAATCAATTTTGCCCTTGTAAACTTACATATCTCAACAAATCACATCCTACTTGGCAACAATAATTAAAGAATCAATACTATGGCTACAAGATGGTTCAATTATACCGTAATCCAGCATAATGTCTATTTGTTCTTCGACGTCACTAGCATTTTTAAGTTGGATGGGGTACTTACCTCCCACAAATGATGAATGGTCATGTACTACAAATTTATGTTCATATACGTGTTCTTCCTCACTTACCACTAAATACATCTCGATGCTTACCTAACATCGAACACAATTAATCCTCCTGTAATTCACTCAAATTACCTCACGTCGCTGCCTCATACCGACTATCCCGCGGATACTGGTCGTTATAGACACGTAACATACCTCAAAACATTTCCTCTCACTAGGAACACCTTCACTTACCTCTCATACACCTTTAAAGAACACACGTTACCAAACACTTACTTCAGACCATCATAATTAACACGTACTTCTTTGCTAGATTACTCCCAGAATAAACACACACTACCCAAATTAAAGTCTACTCTACTTCCATGCTTTGCAACCAAGTCAGCTCCTATACTAACTGAATACACAAGTTTTGGTACAACAAGGCTTGGCTGAAACTTACAATTATCTTCAATCGTGATATGTACCGCTATCATCCTCTTTACTCACTATGACTTACCTAACGGCTGTTATAATATCTAATAGTACCTTCACTTCACATCACAATTTCCATCATCGGAGTTACTATCTCACTACTTACATCATATTCTCAGTATTATAAGTACTTACGTCACTTAACAGAACACTTCTTACGTCTACCTTACTACTACCATTAATTACTTCATGATCTACGACTACGTCATTACTTACATATCTCACTTAACACTACTTAGGTCACAATCACACTACACTCTTAAATCTACTTTCACTACATAACTACTTATACTACATACCTGTTCATTTTCTACCTTCAGCCTGTCCACTTAACTTACCCGATTCCCTTTGAATCTGAAATACTCTGGCTCGATAACGACACCTGGATAACATTCATATTCAGACTATCATAGTCTCTCTGATAACTCAAATCCGTACGCCTCCCATCTTCCGATTCTCTCTGATTACTCTTCTGATCTTCTCTCTCATAACTCAAATACATACGCCTCCCATCTTCTGATTCTCTCTGGTTACTCCTCTGACCTTCTCTCTCATAACTCAAATACATACGCCTCCCATCTTCTGATTCTCTCTGGTTACTCCTCTGACCCCTATCACCATCGACGCAACTAGTAATCCTCTGCGGATCATGATCACTACCTCTCCTCTGATACACGGCTAACATTTCCCCCACTCTCTCTACTATACTACTTTCCCCAGACATCATGCGCTCTCCCTCTCGCGCGCGCCTCTCCACACATTCCTTCCAAAGCCTGTCAATGAAATTTTCTCTAAATTCTCCCAAATTAGACAAATTATCCCAGTACACTCGAAACCATATTTTACTTTCACCGACAAAAAAAATTAGACAAAATTTCCAGCACGTATTCCCATTCAATAACATTATTCCTCAACTTACTTGCAAATATTTTCTCAACTACTTTTACCAATTCTATAGTACTGAACTCTTTTCCAGAAAACTTGGTTAAATCACGATCCCTACTGAACAAACCACTCGCTACTATCACCTCACCAGCCGACTCACCTGCAAATTCAAATTCCTGCCGTATCACTCTCTGGCAGTTCACAACTTCTTCTTCTTCCGCTGCTCTTTCAGCATTCTCTTCCACTTTCTCACGTCTTCCTGCAATTCTTCCTGTCTCTCTCTCACCTGCTGTGATAGCGTTTCCTGTTCGTTCCGTAGTTCAGTGACCTCCACAAGTTTGCTTTCAATTTGTTCATTTCTACTAATCTGTTCCCTCGTATCTTTCCCAACTGCATTGCAAATCTTGTCCAATCTTTTCTCGACTACCTCATAAATTTCTTCCCGATTACTAGATATTTCTGACAACTTAATACTTACCGGTACAATCTTGTTACTGTCCTTTGTACATATTTCTTTGACTTGCTCGGTCCGAATATGAAGACTGTTCCGATTCAACTTCATTTCATCTTCAATTTCTACGCACTCTTCATTTGACTTACTATCTAACTTATATTCTGACTTAGATGTTTGATTATTTATCTCTAATATCTTAGTATCTATATTACTAATGATCGCATTACAATTTTCTTTATTACTGCCAATTAATTCTTCCATTTGTTTCTTATTATTTTCATTACTAATACCAATCATTTGTTCCATTTTATGACTTAGAGAGTTAATCTGTTTATTACAATTTTCATTATTAGTACTAATTAATTCTTTCATCTCTTCCTTACTATTTTCGTTACTACTAATTATTTGTTCCATTCGTTTATTACTATTTTCGATACTACCACTAATCATTTCTTCCATCATTTATTATTATTATTTTCACTACTAGTATCAATCTTTTCTTCCATTTTGCTACAGCTACCAATCACTTCTTCCATCTTTTTATTATTATTTTCATTCCTACTAATTAATTCTTCCACCTGTTTATTCCTATTTCCACAATAAATATCAATTTTTTCACTGAGCTCCTTCTTTTCATTAATGATCTCGGTCAATTTGACCATCAGCAAATTAAATTGTTGTAAATTTATTCCCCCTGAGACTTCCTTTCGAGTTTCAACGTGCTTCTCAACTTCTGCACGTTCCGGAATTACCTCAGAAACTTCCATCGTATTCACCTGTTCCCTACTCTGAATTTCACCTTGGATGTCCGCAGAAGCAATGACCTCGTCGTCACATGTCTTGTCATTGTCTTCCTTGTCCATCTTTGGTTCACTAGTGATAGTACGCGATCTCAAATTAATTTCCCTCTTCAAATCCCTTGACATATCCCCAAAATACAAATATGTATCACAAAATTACACTCCTGACATTTACCGGTAATAATTTCCATTGGATTAAATGCGCATACTCTTCCCAAAATGAACCTATGATATGCTGTCATTCAGAACAAGTTCTGAATTTCTTCGTGCCCCACGTTGGGCGCCAAAATGAGGCTTTCCTAACTCCTTTACTGAATTTACAAACATATAAATCTGCTTTTATATTGAAAAATCTGAATATCTGCATTTAACATGAAAATTATGAAAATTAATATTCATTAAATAAAATACACAATCGTCGAACCTTGTACTCACACTCACTTCTTACCTGCTTACTTACACATACGTTATTTGAAGGGCGCCAGCTGCCACTCAGTACAGCAATAATAGAATGAGACTCTTGACTATCTCTAGGGTGTGGGGTAATAAGCTTACTTTTGACAACATACCATATAAGTTCTGGGAAAAGGAGATTGGCGTTCGGTTTCCCCATTAAATTTGAGGTTAAGATATTTTACTCTCATTGAAATAAAACTATGAATTCGTTTGATAGAACAAAATATATTCTTTAAATAATATATAAAAATAGTGAGTCTTGTTGTGATAAAACAGATGAGAACATGAAATTATGACATTGCCACTGAAAGAAACTAGGCATGAATTTGAATTCTTCTTGACCGGATATTTAACAATTTATACGAAATATTTCCCTCGCTGATTCACTTGACTGTACCTTCAACACTTTGAGTGTAATTACGACGTATTCCTTTGATCTGGTGTTTACTGTAGACGTGTCACGCCTAGCATAGTGATACATCCTTGTGACTGCTTCTTCTCCATATCATCTGACTTCTTTGTAAGTCAATATGGTATCACCTCATGGCAGGTCCAGGGCTGCCCTCTCTGACTCCATGGTAAGCCCTTGCGTCCGTGTCTTCAACTAAGTAACCGACCAAACTTTGGCCTCACTCTCTCAATGACCAATGATTAATGGCTCACTGAGTCTTCTCCATCTCTCGTTCACACTCGTTGACTGACCGACTGAGGCCTATTCATCTCGTAGACTTCTTCACTGTTGAGCTTCCGTTTAACTAATGACTGACGCTACAATATGCATCCACCTTTTATAGACGTTGGTTGACACAGCTACGTAATCTCCAGAAATAACAATGACATACTCCCACAACGCCTCAAACTGTTGCATGTAATGGTAAAATCCCCTGGGACGGCTGAGTCTCTGAGCGAATTTCTAAAAGCTCACGATGACGTAGCCATGACGTAGCAATGACTTGGCAGAATCGCCAGTAGTGAAAAATATAACAACGTCATATCCAACATCTGATACATCGAAACTATCACTGTACAGGTATTTAATATTAATCTGCATATACGTATATATGCATACACTCAATTATAAATAATAATTATAACAAAATAATAGTAATCTCACAGATGAAATAATAATACTGACATAATAATAATAATAATAATAATAATAATAATAATAATAATAATAATGCAGATGCAATAATAATAATAAAATACAGATATTATCTTGTAACGGGATTTGAACCGTTACACTAAAAACCTTCCAAATAGAACACTACATCAAACTAGTTAAACCAGAGTGAATGTCTAGTTTTGAATTACAAGCTGAATAAATTAGATGTACTGGAAGAAAAGTTATACGGAAAATACTCGGTCCGCTAACAACTACAGAACTCTGGAAATCAAGAAATAATGATGAAATATACCGGAACGTAGAAAACATAGCAGATACAATGGTGAAGAGGCGAATGATATTTTTTGGACATTTATACAGAATGGATTGCAACAGAACATGTTAATCTGGATTCATGAAGTCAAGAAAGATTTGGAAAGAAACAACTAAATGAAGAGGAAGCAACAGAGAGAGATATATTTTTTAGAAAGGATTCCAAGGTCGCGAGGGAAAGGAAACAGACTCAAAATAGTCTGAGGAGAGGGAAAGGAGTATTGGAGGAAGAAGAAGAGACAACCACTCAGCCCGCCTTGCGATGAAGATGATTACTGTTATTTTTTTTTTCTCTCCGATAGGGACCACGAGAGAAACGGGCTGAGTGGTTCAGACAGTTGATGTGCTGGCCTTCTTTGCCCAGCTTGACAGGTTCGATCTTAGCTCAGGCCTGTGGTATTTGAAGATGTATCGTGTCGGCAGATTTACGGCAAGTAAAAGCAGTCCTGCAGGACTAAATTCCGGCACTTTGGCGCCTCCGAAAAACTTAAACATAAAGCGAATAACATTAAATAATAATAATAATAATAATAATAATAATAATAATAATAATAATAATAATAATAATAATAATAATAATAATAATGATGAAATATACCGGAACGTAGAAAACATAGCAGATACAATGGTGAAGAGGCGAATGATATTTTATGGACATTTATACAGAATGGATTGCAACAGAAATGTGCATTGATTCACCCACTTCCCAAGAAAGGAGACAAATCAGATATTAATAACTACAGAGGAATTTCTCTCCTCTCACTCGTATATAAAATCTTCTCTAAAGCTCTACTTAATAGATTAGAGAAACAAACAGACCACCTGATCGGAGATTATCAGGCTGGATTCCGAAAAGGGAGATCCTGCGCAGAACAAATCCTAAACCTAAAAACCAGACTACAGATTCGCAAAACCAAACAAACAGTAATCACCTTTGTTGACTTCAAAAACGCGTATGATTCCATAGATCGGCAGACCCTGTTCAACATACTAGAGGAATTTCAAGTCGACAGGAAAACGAGGGAATTGATTAAACAAACTCTGACCAACACAACATCAAAAGTTAAGTTCTTGGGAGAAATTTCTGAACCGTTCGAAATCAGAACTGGCGTCCGACAGGGAGATGGACTATCCCCACTACTATTCAATTTAGTTTTGGAAAAAGTGATTCGTGAATGGAGAAAAGAAACTAAAGGTATAAACATTGGCAGACTTCTTAAAGACAAAATTCACCTTGACTGCTTAGCTTTCGCAGATGACCTTGCGATCCTTTCGAACAACAGACAAGAAGCAATCCAATCCATAGAAAAATTGAATGAAATAGCCGCAAAAACCGGACTTCAAATTTCATTTGAAAAGACGCAGTTTATGGAAGGAACTAAATCAAGATTCGACAATCAACCATTAATCACCAATTGTGGAATAATTTCCCAAGTAGACAAATTCAAGTATCTAGGTGAAATTATTCAGCCAGCAGGGTTAAATCAGGAAGCTAACAAAGAAATAACTGCTAAACTGCAAAGGGCTTACAAAATCACATGGAACAGATACAACAAAAGATGTATATCAAAAAATGCAAAATTACGACACTACAATACAGTCATCAAACCAGAGGCACTTTATGCATCTGAAACACTGATCATTGGCGGCAGGTCACAAATGAAAAGCATTGAGAAACAAGAGAGGAAAATTCTCAGAAAAATCCTAGGACCAAAGTTCGAAAATGGAATTTGGATGAAAAAGAAACCACACGAAATTTTTCAATTCACAGAAAAAATCACGGATACCATCAGAAAGAGACGACTAAAATTCTACGGACACCTACACAGAATGGATAACAACAGGCTGACAAAGAAAATTCTAAATCTAGCTCTAACCCTGAAAATCCGCAACAATTGGTTAGCAGAAATTCATGAAGATCTACAAGAAATGGGTATTGAGGACGAAACCATTCAAGATAGAATGAAATTTAGAAGCTTAATAAACAAACATAAATTTGCAGAGAAACCAACAAGAAAAAATACAGGCTGGACAGAAACACGCAGAAAGGAACACAGTGAAAAAATGAAGAGATATTGGGAAGAAAAGAAGAAGAAACATTGTGCAAAATAAGTTCAAACGCGCTCCACAGCTGGGCACAACGAATCAAATAATAATAATAATAATAATAATAATAATAATAATAGGGTAGCAACGTTTATATTGGAATCCTCAGCCCTATCTGGAGTTTATATATTGTCATTCCAGGACAGACGAATATCTCCACATGCTAAGCGGATCAAGGCAGTCCGCAACAGGTGGGCTGTTGTGAAATTGAATACATGATGCTTTGATTCCCCCTCGTGAGGAATGTTACGGCTACTGAGACTCACACCTCAGTGGTGGTGATATAGTGGTACCATTCAACAGGTAAACTGTCGTACTGGAGAACAATCGACAGATGAGTGTTATTTTGTTTCATCCCTAACATAGCATAACTAGAGCTACGAAAATGTGCTATGCAAAATTATCCATAATATCTATTTCTTTCCCTCTCCTCGGTTAGATATTCCACAATTTCATTATAAAGCTACAAAACTATCAACGCTGTACACTGTGGCTCGAAAATGTAACGCTACGGTTTTATCTCACAGTTCCCAGTATTGCCTCCCCGTAACACCTGATGGTATAACAATAATAAAGGTAAATTTAGGAGGTCCACCTTTTCAATACAAAACAATTTTGTTGCTCTGCTTAAGTCACAATTTGTTTATTTCGTTACCGGTGTCATCATCAGCCGATCATACAAAGAGGGCCAGAGAAAGAATTACAAAAGAAAATAAGCACACATAGAATGCAGAGCAAAATTACCCTTAAGAATAAGTGGTTCATATATAAAAAATAAAAAAATTATAGAGCTTAGTAGTATAACTGGAGAGTTCTGCCACCTCTAACAGATTTTTGCAATTCAAAATCCCCAGTCCTAGCGTAAGGAAGGGCATCCGGCAGTAAAACAGATTTTTGCGATTTAAGATCTTAGTTGTTGCGTCAGGAACGGTATCCCGCTGTAAAACAGATTTTTTGCGACTTAAAATCCCCAGTCCTAGCGTCAGGAAGGTCATCCGGCCGTAAAACGGATTTTTAGGACTAGGAGCAGGAAGTAGCTAGCCGCTCCCTAGTATTTACAGTGTAGTTTGGGCGTTATGCCTTGCGAGTAGGCTATGTGCTAGCACCGGACTGCAGTAAGCAAATCTGTAAGGGCATATCTTTTAAATGCATCAAGTCTGAGATGCGGGACAAGGAAAATAGCGTGGGTGTGTGGTTTACAAAAACGTCCTTGTATTTGCTGGGAGAAGAGAGTCTGCTTTAAGTTAGTCAGTGCTCACTCGCAAGAATGCGAGACACAGCAGTTTTCGCTCGGTGCTAAGTCCATAGCTCGCTTACAGCCTGCGTCAAAAGTAACAGCGGCAGCCTGCTCTCTTTTGCCGGGTCGGGCTGAGTAGCTTAGAAGCGCTAGCATTATAACATAACAGGTTCGATTCTGGCTTAGTCTGGTTATGCTGAAATAAGCCGTGTCGGTAGAACTCTTGAGGGACTAAAGTCTTACACCTTAGCGTCTCCGGGATCTATCCTAGCTTAGTCAGGTAATGCACAAAATATGTTAGCTTCTTGTTGGTAAAACTCTTAAGGGACTAAATTCTAGCACTTTGGCGTTTTCAAAAACCGCAGGATCGATCCCGTAGCTCAGTCTAAAGGTGCTTACTACAACTTTTTGAGGGACTAAATTCTGGCACTTCAGTGTTTCTAGGTTCGATCCTGCAGCTCAGCCTGGTCGTGCACGACAGAACTTCTGAGGGATTAAATTCTGGCACTTCAACTTCTCCGGGTTCGATCCTGGCTCAATCGGAAGTGGCTTAGTAGAACTCTAGAGGTATAAAATTCTAGCACCTAGGCGTCTCTAACTTCGATCCTAGCTCAGTCCGATAGTGCTCAAAAGAACTTCTAAAGAACTAAATTCTAGCACCTTGCTGTTTTCGGGTACGATCCTGGCTTAGTTCGGTCGTGCACAGCAGAACTCTTAAGGGACTAAATTCTAACACCTAGGCGTCTCGTGTTGTTCTCACCCTAGCTTAGTCTAGTCGTAATAGGTCGCTAACAAGCAGGAGATAATCCCGTAGATGTTAGCTCAGCTCAATGCCCGAGGATTACTTCTTCAACTTAATTCAACGCCCCGTATACGCCCTCTAAGATAACAGGCAGGGAATACCGTAGATGTTAACTCCCTCTCGCTTTTGCTCATCTAAGTGCCCGAGGATCGCAGCTAATTTTGAGGGACTAAATTCCAGTACCTCAGCGTCTTGTGTTGTTCTTACCCTAGCTCAGGGGTCGTAAGAGGTCGGTAACAGGCGGGGAATACTGTAGGTGTTAGCTCAGCTCAATGCCCGAGGATCGCTTCTTCAACTCAATTCAACGCCTCGTATACGCCCTCTAAGATAACAGGCAGGGAATACCGTAGTTGTTAACTCCCTCTCCTTTTGCTAAGCTCAGTGCCTGAGGATCGTAGCTAATGCTGTATATCTTCGACTATATACCTAGATGCCATTCCTGACACAAACTTTACAATGTACGTTCCTCAGCGAAAATCATTGTATTTACTAAATACTTACACGGCTTTTAGAAGGTAAAACCCGTGTAACCGTACAACAGGGTTACAGATTCCATTCAGTATTTATTATTATTATTATTATTATTATTATTATTATTATTATTATTATTATTATTATTATTATTATTATTATTATTATTAACCCGATTCATTAGATTTTATATTCTGTTTCTCATCACTTAGACTGTAATAATTAGGTATCGCGTATATTATTGTAATTAATCATAGGTTAAGTGAAATTTGTTTGTAATTATTTTGTATTGTAGTAAGTGAGATTTGTTGGTTTAAAAAGTCATGCTATGGCTTGTAACTCTGGCTAGATGAGCTGGCATAGTATTTTGCAATCGAGGCTATGTTTAACTGAGAATGTTATGTGCAAGTAAATTTCCCGATGACGCATGAAACTTAGTCATCTGCAATCCGCTTGGGCACGCTTAGACAACACTTGACTGATGACATCAGTGCGTGGGCACGTGATTGCGACCAAGTGTCAGTATTCGCAAGCTACTGTATGTTGAAGTGGAAGGGATGAACAGAGAGTAGGCAGATGAGTCGTCATCGCGAGGTTATATAAGTCGATGCAACGGTGGTGAGAGGTATTCAGTTCATATTATTCAGATCATATCGTGCAGATCATATGTAACAGTCAGATGTAAAAAATGAAAGAAGTGGTCTTAGTGTGATAGTCAGAGCTAAGAGTTGTGTTTTCAAGAGGTCTTGTAATAATCGAGGAGGTCTACAAGTGGTGGTTGTATCCGAGCAGAGACGGGTACTATGCTGATAAAGAAACATCATCTTCTTGTGAGAATGGACTTCACAAGATGTTTCAATAATATTTTCAAATTTCTTATAATATATTGAGTGGACGTAATTACATTGGAGCTCCCTACACGCGTACATGGTGTGTAGGCCAACTCCTTGTTATATAAGAAGATAACAGCAGACGGCTCCCGACTTCAGCTCATAGGTTTTCCCAAGAATTTCAAGTTCAACAGCGGTGTATGCAGACATCAGGTAATTAAAGCACCAGACATGTTAGGCATTCATAACATGAAGAAGAATGTAATCAGCGGCGATATCACATCTCACTTCAAGTTCATGCCAATAGCTTTTTTGTTTAGATTAAATTTTCCTTTTATTTTTACCGCAAATCTCACTATATATACTTTTTTGTGAAATTAAAAAACGTCAATGCTTGTTCATTGTGACGTAAATTATAGTCATAAACTCAGTTTTATTTTAATTATTATAAGTGATTCCAGTTCCATGTACAATCCTCAATTGTGGAAATGCAACAGTAATTTAATATTGTCCTGATCCATATCCCTGTATATTGCCAAATATGTGAGTTTATCACCTCACGCCTTGAGATAATTGATATAAGAGGTATGCTCTACCGAATTTTGTTGTTTTTCCTAAAAAAGCAACTGTCGCTCAAACAAATGTCATTTATATTGTGTGGAAGATATGAAGGTATAAGAGTAGTGGTTGGAGTAGCCACACTCGGTAGCAGCAGATAGCCTACTCCTGTCGAATAGCACCAACGAGCCTGCACAGGCTTAGCGCCCCCACCCGACAGATAAATTACCATCAACACCTTGTACCAGCAATCATTCTCGCTACTTCTCTCATGTCTGTTACTTCTAACTTATGAATAAGACACAGAGATGGCGGGTTCGGACCCCTACTGTTGGCAGCCCAGAAGATAGCAAATGCTAGGGGGTAGCTAGCTGCGCCTAGCCTTTTCATGCGCGAATGTCAGTCTTCCTAACAACGTGTAATTACAAGAAACATAAGGATCTGGCCGGATGCCCTTCTTGACGTTAGGACCGGGATCATTTTACTTCTGTAAGTGTCTGACTTGCGTGGATGCAGGAAAAAGGTCATGTGTATTTTTTGCTGAGATAACATGCCACTTCCGTTTACGTTTTCGCAAGCCGTAGCAGAAACTCAAAGTACTGCTCCCATTTAGTCTTACAACTTGGAGGAGACAACATGCATACAAAAGTTTGTGATTTATTATTTTTCCTTCTCCCTTTTTTTAACATTTAAGTATCTTATGTGTAGTATCTCGCAACATTCTTGTCCGTGTGTTTCGAAAAAGAGTGACGTGTATGCGTATATCAGTGTTCTGATCGTGTTGCGATGTATTTGCAATTACTAAGCGTGTTAGCTGTATGACCGAGTGGTTTGGCTACGCAGTATGGTTTTTCATTTCCACATAACGTGTATCGCGTTCTGGTCGATTACCCGTGTATTTGCAATTACTGAGCTTGTTAGCTGTGCGGTATGTGTAACCTAGCGAGTTGGCTAGGCGGTACGGTTTTTAAAGATTTTTTTGATTTTCGCACTAAGCAAATCATTGAAGTTGTACTTTTGCTATATCGTTGACTGAGCGAGTTGGCTACGCAGTATATGCACAGAGTGTTTCGTAGTATTTTTATTTTCGCACTAGGCAAATCATTGAATTTGTACCTTTGCTATATCGTTTACTGAGCGAGTTGGCTACGCAGTATGTGCACAGTGTGTTTCTATAGTTTTGATTTTCGCACTAGGCAAATCATTGAATTTGTACTTTTGCTATATAGTTTACTGAGCGAGTTGGCTACGCGATATGTGCACTGCCTTATGCATAAAGTCGCGTTGTATGTTCGATAAAGCTATGCCTTGACAGAGCAGGAAGAGGAAAATAATGTTATAACAGTCGCTATATTGCGCAAGCTGTTCAGAATTCTAGTCTTATTTTTTCTTTTAGAACAAAGGTATCCCCAGACATGTTGTATCTAGTACAGTGTTCTAAACACATCAATCACTGTTATAATCACATGTTGAAGTTAACGACATCGAGTACAGTGTTCGATTCTAGTCTTGTTATGTTTCAATCACTTCTTTTGTGATCTGATCTTCTTTGAACAAAGTTATCCACTGACATGATCTAAACACATATTGTAGAGTGTTCGATTCTAGTCTTGATTACTTATTTAGTGATCAGAACACATCAAACAATGTTCTGAACACATGTTGAAATTAACGGCATCGAGTACAGTGTTCGATTTCAGTCTTGTTATGTTTCCGTTGTAATCCGCAAGTCTAAACATGCACAACGATGTTATCGTTGCACACTCGTGCCTTGGCAATGCATGCTCGATTAAGCTATGCCTTGACAGAGGAGGAGGAGGAGGTAGAGGAGGCGGAGGAGGAGGCTGTAACAGCCGCCGCCGTCTTGTGTAGTAACCTCTAAGCGCTAATTAGCGTCGGGAAGGGCATCTTGTCATAAACTAAGGACAGCCTGCTTCAAGATGGTAGATGAGAGGTTAGAATCGCGTATGCACTAAAGTTTTACTCTTTACTGATATAGCTAACAGAATTTTTCAAAGTACCCGCCACCACATTTCAAAGGTATGTAGCTAAAGATAGCAGCACGGTGCTTTGTTGATTAAAGATGACAGCTTGTCAAAAAACTCATAGAATTTCAAATTGCCGCCACCATAGGTTAATGGTATGTAGCTAAAGATAGCAGCACGATCCTTTGTTGATTAAAGATGGTCGCAGCTGCACGTGGGATATTTTTAACTTGCCCACTACTACGATAAAGATAGCAGCACGGTGCTCTCTTGATTAAAGATGGCAGCTTGTCAAAAAAGCACATAGAATTTCAAATTGCCGCCACCACATTTCAAAGGTATGTAGCTAAATATAGCAGCATGATGCTCTGTTGATTAGAGGTAGCCGCTGTCAAAAAGTACGTGGTTTTGTAAGGCACGTAGATATTACCGCCACCACATTTCAAAGGTAGTAGCTAAAGATAGCAGCACTGAGGTTTGCGATGCAAGATGGTGGATGGCAGCTGTAAGAAAAGCACGTCCAACTTTTCAAATTACCCGCTCGTAAGGTTTAGTTCCGTAAAGATAGCAGCACGGTGCTCTGTTGATTAAAGATGGCGGATGACAGATGCCAAAAAAGCACATAGAATTTTTTTAATTGCCCGCCACCACATTTCGAAGGTATGTAGCTTAAGGATGGCAGCACGATGCTCTGTTGATTAAAGATGGCAGCTGTCAGCTGTCAAAAAGCACGTGGAAATTACCGCCACCACATTTCAAAGGTAGTGCCGTAAGAGGGCATCACTAAGGTTAGCGATGCATGATGGTGGATGACAGCTGTCAAAAAGTCACGTAGTTTTTAAATTACCCGCAGTGCCGTACGGAGGGCAGCACTAAGGTTAGCGATGCAAGATGGTGGATGACAGTTCTCAAAAAAGCACGTGGATTTTAAATTCCCCACCACCACCGCACCTTGGGTTAGCGATGCGTTGTTGTTGAGGTTTTGTGCCGTTAAGATGGCAGCACTGAGGTTAGCGATGCAAGATGGCAGATTGCAGCTGTCAAAAAAGCACGTGGCTTTAAAAAAACACGTGGAAATTCAAATCTCGCGCTAAGATTGTCCATGAGGTTTAGTCCCGTAAAGATGGCAGCACTGAGGTTTAGGCCCGTCAAGATTAGCCAAATTTCAAATCTCCCGCCAAAATTAAAATGTCCCACCAAAATTCAGATTTCCCGCGCTATGACGTCATCGGTCACTTGACCCGCTCCGCGGCCTCTGATTGGCCCGCTGTTGACCGTCACTGCTCCCCTACTTATAATGCTATTTTTTGGTTTAAAACTTCAGTGAACACTTTAAGAACTTGATGAATAGTCTTCCTGTGAACATTTGATAGAATGTCTGAGGATGAGGTGGTTTTAGAAAGTGGCAGAGCCTCACGTCTGAATAAAGAACAATTATAATCATGAAAACGGGCAATTTTAGTATTTTTTAAATAGAGTCACCTTTTTAACAGTTAAAAAGACTTGTAGTTGTATTATTACACATATAACAAATAAATTAGGCACAACAGTAAGTCTAACAATAGTAGAAAATAAATATGTAATGTAATACATTTAAAAAGTTAGAGAACCTATCTTCACATTTGTTGACTGGATGAGAAGTACGGTATATTCACGTACATCACAGGAAACTAGAGTGCTAAATACTCAATAATTAAACAGGACAATATACGAAACCAAACTCGAAGGGTACACATGAAGCAGGGCAAAAGGTCCCACACTCAGCCTCGGGAGGTCAACTGAGTAGAGGGGGGTTCGATTATATGCTTGTCATTTATTTTTCAGGGAGTGATATATATCGTGTATTGCCAGGGCCCCTTCATTCGCTAAAATGTATCGTTTAAGGGAACGACGTTGTTTGGATGTCTGATTGTACAGTAGTGTTTAGGTGACATCCCAATGGAATATGCGTTATGTAAATATTTATTCATTTATGAGATAGTCAGATAGGATTTTAAAATAAATGTGACGAAGCGACTTTCGTATACTTTAAATTGTACGCACAATTAAATTTGTCAGAAACCTTAATTCACTTGAGAACGTACCGACACGATTTGTCATTTTGATTATGTAAATTAATAGTTTGAACCACGTAAAAATACGCAAGATATGCCTTCATCTAATTATTTGTGTGTATAGGGATGCGTGTGTATAACGTGAAAGGTGTTGAAATGATGGAAGGGTGGATTTCTAAATTCCTGGATATTTTCCGAGCAAAATGCGATTATAGAAATAAGACTATACAGACACTGATGCGTCAAGAAAAATATAGTGTATATAATTCATGTGGCATGTGGCATATCTGTGCAGAGATTAAATCATGTGCTTTATTAGTAATTAAATTGTTATTGTGGAAAAAATAATCTTCTCATTGCTAGTTTGTTACAGCTCCTCTCATTATTAAGATTACCCTACTATAGATTATTAGATAAATGCCCCATAAGGACAAACCACGAACCCGTATATTCTATCGACTTAGCTAGCACCGTATTATTTTAGTAGGGGAGATGGGACTTCGATGCCGGGCTTTGTTGAGGATCTAATTCAATTTACTCCATTCTAATGTCATGTTACACGACTATCTTAACCTAATGATGTACTGATACCACGAAAAGGGTACAGTATTGAACCAAGGAACACATTACAGAAAGAATTATGTAAATATGTTAAATTGGATAGGATTTGAATCAGAAAGAAAGAGAGTAAAAAAACAAGCGATTTTAGGCTGTTTTCTGGAGCAGCATTTAGGCCGGAAGTAATTTTCGAATTTTTTGTTTGAAAGAGCTATCCAAGACGCAATTTGTAACATTTCTGGGCAATTTAGCCCCTCAACCTTCGGCACAGTTAAGGAAATTGCTTAATTTTACGTTTTCCGTACTATGGGGACACTTACTTTGTCCGCTAAGAAATGTTTTAAATATTAAAATTACCAAGCTATATTGAATTTAGATGGAGTTCCGTCCTTTATCTTACTCTGATATCCACATCGTCTCAAAAATGATTGACTACACTACAAAACCATTTCGCTAGTTATACTGAATGGCAGAGTAATTCATTCAGCAAGACTGTGAGAAATCTTGCTTCCTGCCCATTCCTCGCCCAATCCTTTAACAACGTGACCGAAAACCAACCCGAGTCAGTAAGACGTTGAAGTCGTATGGTGGTAAAATATTGGTACCCAGTAGTACTATGTCACTTCCCTATCGAAAATACGTAAACAGCAAAAATATAACATCCTATCTTACAGGGACGGAAAATGATGACGAAGGTGATAACGAAAATATCCCGTGTTATATGAATGTAATTATAAAAGGGAGTTAATTGTTGAATTCATTTTATTCGGACCGACTTGCAGCGAAACTTACCGCTCATCTGCTGACACTCAAGTCTATTCGGCGGACCACTTCTGTATTTCCTTGCTCTCAACACACCTTGCATTCCAGGCTTATCGACATTCCTTATTGGGCGAGCGAGCTGTCTGGGGCCGTGGAACTGTGTTGCTCAACTCGAGGCGTGCCGTGATGTTCAGTGTTGTGCGTGTGTAAGTTAAGAAATGGCCAAGTTTTGTGTGAATTTGTATATAAAACGAAATGTCGTATGGCTTTTAGTGCCAGGATATCCCAGGACGGGTTCGGCTCGCCAGGTGCAGGTCTTTCTATTTGATACCTGTAGGCGACCTGCGCGTTATGATGAGGATGAAATGATGATGAAGACAACACATACACCCAGCCCCCGTGCCATTAGAATTAACCAATTAAAGTTAAAATCTCCGACCCGGCCGGGAATCGAACCCGGGATCCTCTGAACCGTTCATCCAACGAGTCGGACAATCTGTATATGACGATGCTGGATTTAGAATAAACTAGTAGTAAATTTGTCTGGCCGCGACACCCCCTCCCCCCCCCCCCCTCCGAGGAACTGCAGCCGCCCTTCCCTGGGATGTCACGACTAGATATGTCGCATGAGGCTCCGAAATCGATACCTCAGAGACCCCTTAAATTGTCAATGTTATTCCTCACCACTCTTTCATGTAACAGCCCAAATGTGTGCGGTTGCCAGCTCTACATATAGACCGTCACGTCCGTATTCTTCTGCCGAGATGCTGGTATGAATCGGCTCATCTTTCGCAGTCTCATTGACAACTTACTTCCTCTAACCTAATACTGCTGACTACCGTACTCTACTCTACACGTGCAGACGTTCTGAATCGGCACCTAGCTTAAGAAAGGTCAGGCCTGGACTTAAGCAAGGAAATGCTAAAGTTGGGTGGGAAATTGTACATGATGAAATGTTGTATGGCTTTTAGTGCCGGGATATCCCAGGACGGGTTCGGCTCGCCAGGTGCAGGTCTTTATATTTGACTCCTGTAGGCGACCTGCGCGTCTTGATGAGGATAAAATGATTATGAAGACAACACATACACCCAGCCCCCGTGCCATTGGAATTAACCAATTAAAGTTAAAATCTCCGACCCGGCCGGGAATCGAACCCGGGATCCTCTGAACCGAAGGCTAGTATGCTGACCGTTCAGCCAACGAGTCGGACGATGATGGATTTATAATGTTAAACTAGTAGTATTTCTTGCAATATTTTCTTTCCATGGAATTGCTTGTTGTGCTCATGTTGTTGTTGTTGTTGTTGGATAATCATGTTTGAATTTTACTTTATTATCACACTACTGTAAGTGATCATTGCCCGCGGGATATATCCCAATTACGATGCATTTGTTAATAATAATAATAATAATAATAATAATAATAATAATAAACATCTCGTAAAATTTCGCTACAGTTATTAATCTCACCCCATATCCTACCCCGTAGGGAAACGGGACAACTGTTGGACATACCCCGAAGCCAAAAATAGCATCAGATGCACGTGACTTTTACTTTTCCCTATTGGATTGTCCTTTATTAATTACGCTACCTTAATCTGAGTTTACTGTTTTAGTAACAATACTTTTCGTAACGACAACTTCCGTGCATGCAGGCCTGTGGAGCTAGACGCTGGCAAATCAAATTCATTTCTTAGGAAGGAGTAGATATTGAGATGATTTCGCTTTTATTGTTGCCATTAAGTCCCTGCACGCCTCAGGGAATGGTCTTCATTCAAACATCTATTTTATCACTTCCTGCCGTTTAGTTTTATATAAATATTATTCCATACCAAATCATAAATGACTTCGTAGAGATGTTGTTCTTTAGTTAATTATGTGGTTCACGCACCCCATTACTTACTGTGCACCATTAAGCAGTATATCCTTAATATGAAGCTCTGCTAGTTTCACTGGTGGAGACATAAATTCCGCAGGATATTACCCTTTGCAACTTAATGTGCCAGTGAATGAAGTTGCTGCTGTTTTATGCACCACTTTGTATTCAATGGGCCTTAAGTAAAAGATACATTGTTCTTAATACTTTGAAGGAGGAGACGTAAATGAACAGAATTCAGGACTAACACAACGGAAGAAAATGTCCCGCGTAAACGCGTCCTTGTTCACTTGGAATGAACAATACGGCGCTACTTTGGATGAGATTGAGGGAACGCAATTCAAAAAGCACAGCAGGTAATTATTTGGATTTATGAGCTACTGTATATAATGTAAAGTTATGATAGATTTCATTTGGTTCATTTAGCGTTTATTACGTTTACATTCGCTGCGTCAGAATTCGCCGTATCTGTGAAGGTAACTCCAAAGAGTAATTTTATAAGTGTTTGATGATATATACTGGGTATACATTTTATTCGACTCACTTGTACTTGCAGCTGGCTTCGGACAAGTACTGTCAGTCGACGTCGAGTCTCTTCGAGCGGACGCGTGAACTTTTTCACTACTACTGAAATGTTTTCATTCCTCCCCTGAAGGGGAAGGCGGGCCTCATAGACGGTGACGCCGTCTCTCAAGCCGGGAGATTTGTTACGGTGAACGAGTTGCACGGAGAAGGTGAGAGGGTCGGCGGCCGTGGCCTATACTAGGAACTGTCCCGGCATTCGCCTTAGTGCAGGAGAATGGAAAACCACGGAAAACCATTCTCAGGACAGCCGAAGTTTGGGGCCAGCCGTCAGGTCCAGCCGTGTCTCGTCTCCCGAGTGCAGAGGCGTAGAGCTACAGTAGAGGCGTGGCCACCCCACCTCTGCTCGGTTGGCCGGTCAGAGTGCAGAGCTGTTGGAGCACGGACCAGCCGTGGCCACTTATGGGCTAAGGCCCACTCTGGATCTACCGACCCACATTATCATGCTTTATGATCAAGCAAGTGAACAGTTAATGTTATCTTCGTAAATGTATTTAAACCTAGACTGGAAACGTAGGATTTTTAATATGCATACCGAAACATGGGGTACTGAGTACTCCACATTTTAAATAAAAATTTGCATAAAGAACCCTGCTACATTACAAATGAAACACGCCGAGACATTTACGTAAGTATGTTATTCTGACGAAGAGACGACATATTTGGGGATTCAAGCTCAAAGAGTTTAAATGCAAAATTAAAACCGTTAATTCCTTTACTGAAGGGTTTGTTTTCTCTATAGGTTATGGAAAGTACCATGTATTTGATTTGATTAGTATTTACACAATTTTTTGTTTTGCGGCTGTTGGTCCATCCAGAATTAGCGTCATCAATTCCTCGACAGCACTCTAACCATGGCAACGAGCGTACGTCTATGTACTGTACACTGACTCAGTAGCGTCATCTTCTGGCTGTGTGCTTTCTTGCTGTACTTTTTCTTAAAATGCTATTTATTTGGGGCGCCGACATTTTTCCCCTACTTTGCACCATATGTTATGAACCTGCGTGTATCTGGAAATTGCGGAAGAATAAAGTGTTGAATGTGAAGAAAAGAACATTAAGGAAGACACAAACACCCAGTCCCCAGGTCAGGGATATTAATCATGTACAATTAAAATCCCTGACCCAGCCGGGAACTGAACCCGGGGCCACCGAGTGACAGGCGGTCGCGTTGCCCCCTACACCGCGGGGCCAGACTTTCTTGCCGTAACTAAGAGCTTGAGAAACTCTCGTATCAAGTGAACCCCGTTGTACTCCTCAGTCCAGAAGATAAGTTCTTTAACTGAGCGGAACACGAACCCGATACTTACAATTTTTTTCTATTTGCTTTACGTCGCACTGACACAGATAGGTCTCATGGCGACGAGAGCACAGGAAACGCCTAGGAATAGGAAGGAAGAGAATGTGGCCTTAATTAAAGTACAGCCCCGGCATTTGTCTGTTGTGAAAACGGGAAACCATCTTCAGGGCTGCCGATAGTGGGGTTAGAATCCAGTATCTCCCGGACGCGAGCTCACAGCTGCATGCCCCTAACAGCGTGGTCAACTCTTCCGCTACCGCTACACCGCAAGGCTGGCTAATATTAATATTAATAATATTTTGATTACTATTATATTTGCGAAGTCTAGAATGTATTCAATTTTCTCACAATTCATGAGCCTTGCCTTTCCCTTGTGGATCACTGATTTTTCTTTCGACTTTGGAACTATTTTTCTCCTCTGCGGGTGGAGTCAGAGGATGCATTATCTGTATTCTCTGCATCTCTTAAGGGGCTTCTAACAGGGGAACAACCAAAGAATCTCTACTCGTCTCCCTCGTTGTCTAAGCTCAAAAACATATCTATTTGCGTGTAGTAGAGAAGATTACGACTGCAAAGTTTTTAGAAAGATGCACTTTTTATCATCTGTCCCTTAGCATAGGCCAAATTAAAATGTAACTTACACCTAAATATCAGTCCCATTTGTGAATGTGACAGAATTTAAGATGTGGGTGTTGCTGAGTAATTACTTTCGGAGCATGGCTATTGCGCCTGGATGTTATGATAGGTGCTACTCACAGGACAAGGTGATTATAATAATTATCTTTTCCCCGCCCAGGGAAAGAAGGAACGACTGGTTCACCCCTCATCATGCCTAACACAGTGGCGTATACTGAGGGCTACCAAGGCTATCCGTGAAGCCCAAACCTCATTTAAGAATTACAAAGTGTAAAACACATTATAATGTGAGCATCTGACACATTGTTCCCTTTACAAAACTTGAAAACAGCGAGAAAAATGTCGCACGTATTTCTGAGAGCAAGGCATCGGAGACTGATATTGCAGCCCAGAATGTCGTCCCTATACCCTCAACTCGACCCGCGCAGCTTGCTGCTGTTGTATAGAGGTTAGGATCGGGGACCGGGGGTAATAGGTGTGCTAGGCTTCGGTCTGTCAGATCGCCACTGCTATCAACCATGCGTTACGCACCGTACATACTTTCTCACCTCATACATCTGAATTTTAATATATAACAGAGTGCTTGTATTTCACTCCCGTTTACTTCTATATCCTTGTAGGAAGACACTGCAGGGCTGCGGTTATAGGAGCAATATAGTTTTCTTTCTATTGGTAGATCTGCTAAAATGAAATACAGTCTTTCAGGTTTAGTGTTCTCTTTTGTGGGTTGGAATCGAACCCGTGATCATGGGTCAGACACCACCACTGATCTCCCCAGGAAGCTTTTTAACCAGTGATGGCATCTGTATAGGCTTGGTGGTGACCCAATGAGGGTAAAATGAATGGCGAAGATGTCGCCAAGCCAGGGGGATTAACAGAATGAGGGGGTTGATACTTAAATTGAACCGGGGCCATCGAACCAAAAGGCAAACATTATATTCATTTAGCCCCAAAGCCTGACTTTAATTTGCTACACCTTAGGCTACAATCTCCACTGATCAGGTGTTGAGCATTGGCAGTAGCAAAGGCCAGGGCAGTAGCTTGTGAAGCAGCCTTGATAACGCAGCAGGCTACTCCGTTGGCTATGGGCAGCAGCTCAAAACGCCAAAGGCCTGACTGTCACTATGCCAACCATCGAAAAGGGGTAACCCTAAGTCTAGCGGTAGCCCACGTCTTGATCCCAGCATAAGCCACTGGCCTAACAGTCCTCATTTCGGCACAGCCATTGGTTTTTTACAGATCATATTATCTTTTGAGCTATTCCATGACCTAGCCGGTCTCTGGGAGCCACAGAGTGTCGAAGCAAATAGATTTGATATGTACGGAGAGTGTTATGTTTCAGACGGGATTCGACCACGCAAAGAATGACGGTTAAAACAGCATTCAGAGATTACTTGTTGAATACCGCTGATTGTTTCATGTGATTGTGGTACAGTGACATTTTACTGTACAACTGAAAAACACTGTTATTTTTATAATTATTATTAGGTTGTTATTATAGTTTTATAGTTATAGAGTAAATGTACATGATATTTAGCTTCTAACTCGTGTACATAGATCACTGTTTGTTGCCACACTTGTATTTCTGTTAATTTATTATGTACTGTGTTGCGTTTATGCACTGCTCATATTTTTCAGTTTGTATGTAACTTTTTCATAATGACTTTTTCCCATTCCTTTTTATTTTATGCTGAGGATTACTTGCTATCATGTTTTATTTGTTGAGCTTTGCTTTCATTCTCCCTTATATGTTCTCCATACATATTATTTTGGTTAGTTATCCTTCATTTTATAATAGAATAGTACATTTCTTTTATATATGTATTAAACTGTTATTCACGTGGTTAAGTGTAAGAGAGGGCCGCGAGCCCTCACTTCGCTACTGCTTAAAGAGAACATAAATAAAATAAATAATATCCGATGACGTCTAATTGTAGATCAACAACGGGAAGGCAGACTTAGATTGTATGGATACATTTTCGCAGCAAAGCGACTTCTGTAGCGAGGACAGCAATGCATCTGGAGCCTGACAACCAACGACTACGTGGTGGACCGGAAAAACGGTGGATAAATCGCATCAAGGAAGACATGGTATATGTGAACGCCACCCCAGAACATGCCTTGGAACGGTCTAAATAGAGGTGGATGTGCCGAAAAGCGGACCCTGCCACTGTGCGGGAATAACGCAATGCAGGGTTTTCCGTATAACACCTGACCGCTCGCACATCGCTGAGCTCAGACAGGCTGGCAGGCTAGCTCCCCCCGCACTCGTGGCCCTTCTGGCCGCAACCGGCCTGTACTCTATATTCGCTTTTAAAATCTATAGCAAATGCTAGAAATGTCGTCCTTCCGCAGCAGAACAAGCATTGAACCCGATAAACGATAAACACATTTCCATTAATTGTTGACAGAAACCACGCGCAATAACGCACACTTGTTGGGGTATCAGCTGGTATTAAATTATGAATAGTAATCGAAACCGACTTTCAACCTATTAGGTCGTATTACGTACATTTAGTACGTATTGAAGAGATGTTAAGTACAGAACAAAAAAGGCTAACCAGACGCCAGTGGGATCCGAACCCACAACCTCCCGATTTCTGCATTTATAAGATATTTCTTTTTTTTTTTTTGCTAGGGGCTTTACGTCGCGCCGACACAGATAGGTCTTATGGCGACGATCATTTATAAGATAAAACAGGGAAAGAGTACTGAGTAAATCATTGAAGACAGAAACGATTTAGAGCAGATTTAATATTGAAGTTACGAATACCAGGCATTGCTGCGAATTTCAGTCTTTTACTTTTCCATCTTCCAATAGTCTTCCTCTTCTATTGCCCATTACTTCCTTCCTAAGTACTGAGAGATTTGGTGGATTGAAACCAGTACTGAAGTTGCTATTATGGAGACTTGTTTGTTACAATTTTGACCGACACAAAGAGGTTTCATGGCAACGATGGTGTAAAAAAGGGCTAGGAGTGGAGGGAAGCATCCGTAGCCTTAATTAGGGTACCACAGAAAATAATCTTCGGCGCTGCCGACAGCGGGGTTAGAACCCACTATCTCTCAAACGCAAGCTGATAGCTACCTGACCCAAATCGCGAGACACTTGGTTGGTGGACTTTATCTTAGTTAAAGGTGTTAGTTAAAGGCGCTTTGCTTGTCTTTCATTACTAGAAATGTTGAGTAATATGTCGTTTAAACTAAAACATCAGAGATCAGCCGTATTTCTTTAGATAGTGTGGTCAACAGCCCCTTCCCCTCCTTACTACGTATGAAGTCTGATTGATAACCTGATAGTCCGTAGTTACGAGTTTATAAGGGGCCTTCGTGTATTGGATGTACATTATTTTCAGGACGATATATTCGGGAGAAATGAGCTTTTCCGCCGGGTTTTTCAGTCATTCTGTGTGAGAAAGTTTGGATGACTCCAGATGTGTATATGGACTGGTTGAAATAAGTGTGGTTTCGGTGTCCAGGTGCACTCCTACGACAGCCACCAAGGCTGGTGATATTCTCCGGACACATTTGACGGAACACGTGAAGGTGAATATGAGGCATAACACGGCTCTGATACGGAAAAATATTTTGTTACAACCACTCGACGTATCCATCACTCAGACTTTCAAGTCTCAAATGCGGCGCGCTTGTATCGCGACTGGAGGTGCAGCTGCACCGAAATGACACCTACTAGACGTGGCAATTGGGTCACTGGACTGTGGCTAGGGAACCTCATGCCAAGAGAAATTCTGTCCACAAGATTTATTTTCAATACGATGGACGGGACTGGAAATGACGCGGTGTGGTCACATCATCAAAGGATGAAAACTCGAGTGAGAGTGATGAGTCACCTGACGATCTTTAATGAGATCAGAACTCATACACAATCGAATATACTGATAATTTATTCCACAAGGTATATCGCAGTGGCAGAAACTGTACCCGATTGTTGGAATAGCCCCTCCCAACATCCGGAAGGCCACTGCTGCAGTTGCCGAGAGAACAGAGCAAGGATAATGTCCATCAACATCCACTCCATTGTCATCAAGCTGCAAAGTATCGCCTCAGATCCCGAAAGAACTTCCTTGCTAGGACTCTGCTGCTGGAGGGAACACCAGAGAAAACTTGTCTTAGCAGATGGAGGAGCTCACTGCCCACAGACATGTCATCAAAAGAGAACTAGTTCATGGCACTGAGTTACCTTACCATGTATGGAGGTCCCTCAATCGCTTAAGAGTGGACGTCCCTCGATGCAAGACCAACCTAAAGAGATGGGGGATCCTTCCAACAAACACAGAAACCTCGTGTGAATGTGGTGCTGAAGAAGACGCAAGCCACCTACTTATCTGTTCCCTCCTGGACAAACCATGCATATCACGAGATGTTTTTAGAGGGAGCAACAAGGTCATCGCAACTGCAGTTTTTTGGAAATGCTGACCGGGCACGGAAATAAACAATCGGAGTGGTCGCGCGTGTTAACGCGTTACGGCTACAGAGCGAAGCTCTATATTCGGAAGACGAGTAGTTACGTCGGCTCTTCTCACAATGGTTTCCTGTCGGCCGATTTCTTCCACCTCCTTACCAGTTTACATTCACCTTCATTTGTTCCTCAAGTGAGGATAGCGACGAGAACAAAGTCCAGCCGTTAAAACATTTCATGTAACTTCAGTGCACCATATCAGCCCTCGGATCCCAAGACAGCGGGTTCATACCCTGCAGATTTAGTCGGATTTTTGTATAATGGAAAGAAGTCCATGCAACACTCCATATCCTACGAAGTCGGCGTGTAAATGACCTCTGGCAACATATTTAGTATTTACCAGAAAAAAAATCAACAAAACTCAGCCACAGACGCCCAAGAGGGATTTGGTTTACTTAAACATCAACAGTAGTAGGCCTTGACTGAAACGGAACGTCGAAATTTGACGAGCAGATCGCGTCATATCAAAATGTCTGCATATCGTAGCTGAGGTCATACGATTATTACTATTATTATTATTATTATTATTATTATTATTATTATTATTATTATTATTATTACTATTATTATTATTATTATTATTATTTATTTCTCCGTTAGGGTCCTCTAGAGAACACGTGACAATTTCAATGTTTCATCATTTGTTGTTGTTCCTTCTTCTTCCTCCAATAATCCTTCATCTGCTCATTATTATTAATTATTATTATTATTATTATTATTATTATTATTATTATTATTATTATTATTATTATTATTATTATTATTATTACCTCATCCCCAGCCCTGTATCAGCAACCAGGACTAAGGATCAGTCAGGCTTGCATATTTTACAAGGCATGTAATCGTTTAAAATCAAATCAATTTTATAATTGTATCGAATGTAATCCCCACACTATTTCTTCACTCCAGTTTTGGATTAAAATACTGCGGTCTGTACACGTTTAAATACGGTAACATTTGAGCGATTTTAATCCTCATGTCTTCACAGTAGTTTTGCTTCAGAGTAGTCTTCAATACTTGAAAGAGCCGTCGATCATTATCGGATAGGGTACTACAGTAGAAGCTAGGGAGAAATTCTTTCATCTTCCTTGATTAATAACTAACTGTGGGTCCTGTGAGTGACAGTTCTGCAACATTTCGTGTTACGTGAGCCATTTGTGAGCAGCAAAGTCTCTCGCTCAAACTTCAGAGTCTGAAACATCGCATGTCTACTTTCGAAGTTGTTAAGAACTTCGTCACTTTATCGGTGGGAGCTGTTTAGGATATCCCATCAAAGTATCGTTAGAGGAAACGTGCGTCACTTCTCAAGCGTATATGATTAATAGAGGCAAGTTTACTTCCACGGATGGATAACATTCTGTCAACAAATAACTAAATGTCGCGTTACTTATTAGACTGCATGGAACTTGAATAAGGGATATGAGTCATATTATTATTATTATTATTATTATTATTATTATTATTATTATTATTATTATTATTATTATTATTATAAACTAAAAAATGGCCTTCCCTAGGGATCAGTATTGGCACCTCTTCTATTCAATCTCTACATATCGGATATCCCTGAGACAACATCATTAAAATTTTCTTATGCAGACGACCTAGCCATTGCCATTCAACATCCAGATCTCAGCCATGCAGAGGCCATCCTGACGTCTGACCTGAATACACTTAGCTGTTACTTCCGAAACTGGAGACTACAACCCAGCATGAATAAGACAGAATCTGCTTGCTTCCATCTCCACAACAAGTTGGCTAATACAAAACTCCAGATATGCTTCAATGGGTTAGTGATAAAGCACAATCCTAATCCAAAGTACCTCGGGATAACGCTTGACCGAACCCTATCTTATAGAAAGCATCTTGAAAACCTCTGATCTAAGTTGAGATCACGTAATAATATTCTGTTTAAATTGTGTGGAACTTCATGGGGTGCTTCAGCGGACACATTACGACGCACTGGGCTTGGCCTCGTGTATTCTGCAGCTGAATACTGCTCTTCAGTATGGATTAACAGTTTCCACGTGAAGAAAGTCAATGTGCAACTTAACACCACCTTGCGTATCATCTCTGGTACTCTAAAGCCTACTGCAACGCACTGGCTGCCAGTCCTGTCCCACATTGCTCCACCAAGCCTGCGACCATCAAGAGCCCTTGTTCAAGAATATGATAAGATCATGTCCAATCCAACTTTACCTATCCACAGAGATGTTGCAGATCTCTGGAGACAAAGGCTGAAATCCCGTAAGCCACCAATGAAAACAGCTAAGAATCTAATGGATGCTGGTTTCAGTTTAAAAGAGGAATGGAAAGAGCAATGGATTCGTATAGCTCCGGAGTGGCCAAGCCTCTTTAATCCAAACCACGCCCCAGCTGGTTTCAGTTTGCCAAGAAGAACGTGGGCATCACTAAACAGGTTTCGCACTAATTGTGGAAGATCTGCATTCTCCCTTCACCAGTGGGGCTTCGGGGACTCTCCAGCGTGTGATTGTGGTGTTTTAGTCCAGACCATGTATCATATAATGGACGAATGCCCTCTGCGTGCTTATGGTGGAGACCGGAAAGACTTTGCTGATGTCTCAGAATCCCTAGTGCAGTGGATAAACAATTTAGATATCCATGTGTAATTGTTCCCTACTTACCATGTATTCTTTGCAGGTTTTTCTTTTGTATAATATTGTATATACTTGTCCATTCTGTAAATTCCATACGCTTAATAATGATAATAATAATAATTATTATTATTATTGCAATATTCGTTTACGGCCGTTTGAGTCCTCATTAGGCAACACATTACTGTAACCATTCTTTGCAGCCCAACATCTTTGCAATAATTCTCTGCCAGACTATACTTTTTCCTCTCTCCACCCCCTATTCATTTTCTGTTCGTCATGGAAGCCTCTGAAGCTGTCGATCACTGATCTATACTTTTCGGTCTATTATTATTATTATTATTATTATTATTATTATTATTATTATTATTATTATTATTATTATTATCACATGTCCTTTGCTGGAATTTACGAGACACCTACCGATTAACCAGACTTCGGTTCCGACGTGCCGCATGTAGAAAATTCTGTGTTGTAATATTTTAATAACAGTGAAATGCCACCAACCTGAACCTGGAACGTGATAGCCTAGAGACATTGTCACTAGTTTCTGATTAGATAACCGTAGTTTGAATAGAGGCCAAAGCATGTGAAGATTTTGAAATGGAATTTCACGTCCCTGTGGTTGGGATTTGTCGTGAAACTCGAGGATTTCTTCTACGATTATAACATGATCCGTATTCTTAAGCCTTCTGAGTGAAAGGAGGTAATACTTGACTCAGTTAGAATCGCGTGTCCCTAGCTTTTGCTCATTCTTGCATTAACATACGTGTAGTTCGAAAAAAGTGAGTAAATGTTCACCATCACTAAATTAGACAGAGAACTCGTTCATACCAAGCACTCTCTTCTATATATATAAAAGCAAGTCGGGCTGGAGCGATGTATACTGTATATAAATATTTCAAAATGAAAAAAGACGTGAATTAATGAGGCACTTCCAGAATTCTCAGAAATTTGAAACTTGGTACGGGAGAAGCTGATGACCCCAGGATTCCTATAAAAATCGGAAATTCTCAAAATTCCCTGAAGGGGGCACGCTGGGTGGGGGGCTCAAATTTTGGGCTCAGCATAAGAACGCAGTCGTATAATATATTCGAAACGACAACCTATAGGTTTCGTGGACTTAAAAACTTTCGGGAATTTCCTAATTTTTATCCCCCGTCCCCCCAAATCAAGATGGCGGCACAACCTGCCGGACGAGGTAGACAATTGAGATTTGGTGAAATTATAGCTTTTGGTCCCTAACCGACGGGAAAATTCCAAGATGTTCAAATTTTTTACTTTTTACCCCCAAAGATATCGAAATATGGAGGCAATTTTAATGACTGTGCAGACATTCCTTTTGAGCTATTATTTGGCTAAACGGTAAGTCGTATCACAAAACGGATGGCACAATGTCTCTTCAATTCGGAGTGATCTACAACTTTGGTCCTGTAACATTTTGTCGTATCTCTCTCCTTTATACGTTAAATTTGGCCGTATTTCTGGATTGTTCGTACATTTGGTGATTTTTACAAGTATATTTCATTGTTTCACACACTTATAAGAATGATAGCATCATCACGTTGAGTCCGCACATTGGCACGATTAAGGGCCATATGTGGACCGAATTTCATGATTCTATCTTATACATAAGTAGGCAAAACGTAATGTAAAATGTTAAAAATGTACCCAAATTTCACCCTATTCAAAACTGGAACTCAATTTACCCCCTTAATATGGGAGATACTAGGAAATGTTTCAGAAACAAATATGTAGAGCGATAAACGAGACGTATAATGGTGCAAACCGTTTCTTAATATCATAAACCGTGTAGGAGATATGAATCTCGAAGTGGAAGTCTGCACTTTTCAACGTGCTCATGCTTATCCGTCATCTATATATATAAAAGCAAGTCCGGCTGGAGCGATGTTTATATAAATATTTAAAAATGAAAAAAGACGTGAATTAATGAGGCACTACGAGAAATCTCAGAAATTTGAAACTTGGTACGGGAGTAGATGATGGCCCCAAGATTTGGCCAGAAAGTGCGTCTTATCGTACAATCCGTTTTTCGATTTGATGTACCGTTTAGCAGCAGTTATTCTGTAAATGATGGTTAACATCCTTATACTTCCGTATGACGACTATATTCTTTCATTGACGTCGATTTGTAGCAATCTAGAAAGGGTTTGTCTGCCATTGGTATTAAATACATTGCAAATGGATAGTGACTGTGAGAAGGAGGGCTTCTGCTATTGTTTTCAGTCCTCCCCACATCGACTTTGATAGGCAGTAAGAATGGGGTCGTCCTCCATCTCTTGTGCACTATTTTAATGCATAATTCCCTTCTCGATTCGACTAGCAGAACTCTAGGGAGCGTGCAATTTTTTTTTCAAAACTATTTTACCCGTTCTTGTTTGTCAGTAGGCAAGGGTCTTCCATTATAAACAAATTTACCCATCTAAAATATGACTGACGATAGGCATAGTGGCCTGCTATTATAATGGAATCTCACCATCTCGGTGTGACTGGCAGGAAGCTGACTGGCGTCTGCCATTGTAAAGATAAGAACGCAACTCACTTTTGACTGGCAGTAAGGAAGGTCCTTGCAAATATAATAAAAGTTCCTCAACTGTAATCTACCTGAAAGTAGGAATTAGGGTCTGCCATTGTAACGAAACCTCCTCAAATCGATTTTGGCCGCGCACTAAGCAATGGGGTCTGCCGTTACATGAAAATTACCTTCTTCGTTGTGAATTGCAGTAAACAAGTGAACTTGCCGTCATCATCGCAATTCCGCAAATCACCCTTTCATTGGAAGCAACGTTTGTGGATTTCACAATACTGATTCTCGGATAAAGCCAAGACAAACCCAATTTAAAAATCTTATTCACATCATGTGCACTAATTTACTTCGATATCCGTATACAATGTAGAGTACCGTAGCGAAGCACGGGTACATTTGCTAGTAACTGTTTAAATCCCAAATAAAGACGGATTTTTTCAGCTTACTAACCGCAAACTTCATTCTCACTGATATAGGAATGCAATAGAAGAATAAGTACATCCGAACAAAAAGCTGCAAGTGATCGTAGTGAACAATGGAATGAGGACCGAATTCGAGTGCAATCACTAGACAGCAGCCGGGTTGCAATAATTTTGCTGTGAACCATAGACTGCACAATAAAACAAACAAGCTTTCACCTATATAAGAGTCCGACTCGTTGGCTGAATGGTCAGGGTACTGGCCTTCGGTTCAGAGGGTCCCGGGTTCGATTCCCGGCAGGGTCGAGGATTTTAACCTTAATTGGTTAATTCCAATGGCCCGAGGGCTGGGTGTTTGTGCTGTCCCCAACATCCCTGCAACTCACACACCACACATAACACTATCCTCCACCACACAGAACACGCAGTTACGTACAAATGGCAGATTCCGCCCACCCTCATCGGAGGGCTGCACTCGGCTAGAAATAGCCACACGAAATTATTATTATTATTACCTATATAAGACAGTTCAACGCTGCTGGACAGCCACTCACTATGCCCTGGACAAATTTGTCGATCCGCATTTGCTGTCGTAGAAGGACCACCTTACGAACTTCACCGGGCAGTGTAGTAATTTCCCCGGAGTTTAAACAGCCTGTTAAACACTCTTTCCTCCATATGCCGTAAATGACAGGTTCTACCCTCCACTTCTTGTCTTCCAAAGTTTAGCACATCCATACATCAAAGTACACAATTGCACGCAATGCAGAGCCGAGAAGTGTAGACATTTTTGAGCCCTACATTATAAAGCAGTGGTGGATGAAACTTTCTTCAGACCAATAATTTCAGTACTTAAAGGTTTAAGAAATTTCAATTTTGTACTTATATTTAAAGCTTAGTTTGAAATACCCTTTTTCAAGCTAAAATACACCTGGAGTTTGAAACGTGAAGAAATGTCACTGGACCGATACCTACGAATTCCTTCCGGCCACGCCCATTCCCAAATATTACTATATCCTAATCTTTTCCCAAATAACTTTCGTAATGTTGAAATGAAATATCGTATGGCTTTTAGTGCCGGGATATCCCAGGACGGGTTCGACTCGCCAGGTGCAGGTCTTTCTATTTGACGCCTTTAGGCGACCTGCGCGTCATGATGAGGATGAAATGATGATGAAGACAACACATACACCCAGCCCCCGTGCCACTGAAATTAACCAATTAAGGTTAAAATCCCCGAACCTGCCGGGAATCGAACTCGGGATTCTCTGAACCGAAGGCCAGTACGCTGACCGTTCAGCTAACGAGTCGGACTTTGTAATGTTTAAGGTGATGAAATGAAATTTTGTATTCATGTGTATTTTGTAGAGAAGAACAAAACATTCTAAAGTTATTTAAATATTTAAATATATTTAAATATTTTATGACTGGAAATCCAAACAAGAACGTCTTCTTGAAGATACCTCATCAAAATTAATTATACATCATAGATTCTGTAATAACTGCTAACCACAGCACTAGCAAACACAGTGATATAATAATTAAAATATGTTTTATTTGTGGAAATATTCTGGAAAACGACTAACCAATGCCTTTTGTATAGCCACCATCGGTGACGCTGAATGGTGGACGATATCTAAACATAGGGACATTTTGAGATAGCGCGGTATGTTTGCTACATAAGATTTCATTTCAGAAACATATTATGTTGCTGAGTAAAAATATGTTGAAGCCTACGTTATTTTTAGAGGTTACAGGTTTATGCCTCCATTAGGAATACAGCGTTCTGAACAACGAGGTCATAGGCATTAAAATAAATTGTTCCCCTTCATCTCCGATGGATAAAACTTAAAATAGGATATAGAAACCACCAGTCCACCGCTTAGCAGTCGAAATAAACACAGAGTGTAGCAACATGGCTCTGAGACATTAGGTGAAATATAGACTAGATATAAGATCAACTTAATAACTTACTTTGTAAATTCACAATATTATTAATAAACAACATTTTTCTGAATTTATCAACTACTGTACAGTACGTATGTCGTATGGCTAAAAGCAATAACTAAATTTCAAAACATCACAACCATTATCTTTCTATTAGGTCATCAGCGCAGTGTCTGTTTGGATCCTCAAATAGCACCACCGAAGTTTATGCGGTTAGTAAGGAAAAAACGTCATCTCCGTACAGGCCATGATGGCTTTTGGAGGGGTGGAAGGTAAAGGCTTCCACTATTCGTAATATCGGCACTTGATGGGGTACAATAGCTAGCAATACGCCCGGCCGCCATTGCCGCCAGCAATTAACCTGGTACTCATTTTCGGAGCAGGATGAGTCAGCCTGAGGCTCATATGAACCTCCGGAATTGGAAATTTCGTTTCTTAAATGTTTCGACTTTCTGTCGGGAGTTCGAACCCATATCCTTCCGGCCGATATGCGGTTATTGGGAAAACTTAATACGAATAAAATAAACAAACACACAATAAAGAGACAAAAATGAATCAATTTGAAAAACTAGGAACGCAATATTACACAAAAGGGTACTAATACTAGTACACATGCACTACATACAATATGGTGAAAGCCTTGATATATGTCTACATAACAGTCATCATGGAGCTTGGAGCAGACAAAATGAACATTGAAAGACTTACAACGATGCGGTGAATTGAACCTTTTTCCGATCTGGTTGGTCTTCCCAGCCTTTGGGTTTGGGGGAGTGGGGGACATTTTGGGAAAGTCTATAATGAAGTATTTCCTCATGCAGAACACGCGTTTGGGGCTGCCCAAGCTATCACCGCTGATGAAGTAGACGCAGCCATCAAGGAAATGAAGAATGGAAAGACGACTGGACCAGATTATCTTAAAGCTGAAGTGGAAGCTGTTTGGAGCTACAGAGGCTCAGTTTCTAGCAGATTCATTCAATGGGATCATTGATGAAAAGGAATCTGGCTTACTAGCATTACAGTTTCAATACAGAAAGTTGGAGGTGGTATCGTTGACTTCCCCAGCTACCGTCCAAATCGCCTGCTGTATCATACAATGAATATTTAGATTCTCATTCTCACGACCCAGTTGGTATTGTAATACGCAAAGGAACTATCTACGCAATACATGCCCTATGCCTTCTAATGGAATGATGCCATGAAAAGGAAACAACACTTGACTTGGTTTTCTTGGATCTTATATAACTGGTTGAGGTGGAGGTGATTGTTGTTTTAAGAAGAAGTACAACTTAGCAACCATCCTCTGCTAACGCTATTCAGAGGGAAAGTTGGAAAGGGTCCTACACTTTAAGGACATGAAGGACGTGAAAATGAAGTACTCCCTAGGATTCTCAAACTTCGCACCGTAGGGGTTAGAAAAGAACCAAAGTTGACCGAGGGGGGTCGAATAGGATAGATAAAAGTGGATCTTATATAAGTCGTTCGACAGATTGCCAGACAACCTAAATTGGCATGCACTTAGGATTCATGGAGTACCAGAAGTTTACGTTCGAGGGACCCGGATCTTTTATCGTAATGTTACCAGCTAATTCCGATACGCCGCAGGAACTTCCACGCCGTGATGTGCACCAGGGATCGGGGTTGTCCCTGTTTCTGTTTATTTGGTGCCTGGACATTATGACTGCGGAACTGCAGACTCCACGGGCTTAGACACTGGTTTTTGCCGCTGATATCACAATTTTTAACGAAACTCGGCAAGTCTTCCAGTAGTTAATCTGACGCAAAACGTTTTCTCGATGAATAAGGATTGATATTTAATCCTAAGAAGACGGTGAACTTGGCGTGTGGGGAGGTAAATAGAAATTTATGGCGTTGATCTCCCTAAAACGAATGATTTTAGGTATTTGGGGTCGGTGATCTGTTAGGATTGTGCCACAGTTCCAGATTCATGGAACAGAGTCACCGCTACCTGGATAAGTTGCGCCAGGTTACGGGCGTTGTTTTCGACCGGGAGATGCCAGTATACAAATATTGAAGATATACAGAACGATTTTACATTCAGTGGAATTGTACTTGGCGAAGTGTTTGCCTGTCACAAAGAAACATGAACAACACCAATATGTTGTGAAAATAAAGATAATTCGTTGGCAAATGAGACTCACTAAACTGGACCATATTAAATTCAGGATGTGAGGACAGCGTTTAATGTGGCTCCAATAACCGAGAAAGTGTGATCGAGGAAGCGGCTATAGGCCAAAGATAGGTTTTCAAGAAGTGGGTGAGAGAAGTAAAAAGCGGAATATGGAGAAGGTCGTGGAGGAACTAAGTTCTCCAGAAATGTTGTTAACAACCGAAATGTAAAAGGGATGCTACAAGTTTAGTTAAATAACTATCAACAGCTACTTCATCTCACTCAACAAAAATTTAAAAATTCAGGAAATGGGTGTGTGACGATGGTGCAGGTCATAGTCAATATAAGCAGCCCTTCCAAGATACAACCTACAATGATGAATATTTATTTTTGATAACCATTGTCTCAGTTCATTGCATTCTATTCAGTAAGCTAAGGGTATTTTGTTCTCGCTTTCTACTTATAAAGTTTTCACTTTTATTCGATCCTCCCATAATCCAAAAAACAATTTATTAGCAGGTTAACTAAGTTATAGAAATAAGTAATGGATGTTATAAATGAAAATGGAAGAAGTTTGTTTATAAACTTCGAAATGTATTTTTGTCGGGGTAGAATGCAATTTCACACTGTTCGTCGGCTGCCCTGAAGATGGTTTTCCGCGGTTTTGGATGTTTACACCAGGGAAATGTTGGAGATTTAGCTGAATTAAGGCCTCATTCGCTTCCTTCTTACATATAGCCCTTTAATATCCCATCGGTGCCATAAGACCTTTCTGCGTGACGTAAAGCAAATTGTTTATTGGAGAAAAGGAAATGATAAAGGCTCTCGTGAGGTGGTACGACGATGTAGTGTGCAGCAATGGCACTTCACTTGGAAGACAGCACTGAATCGACCACGAGAGCGGCCAAAGAAACCACAGCTCGATACTCTGAAGGAGGACATCTTCTAGGTTGACGTAAATCCAAACAATACCAATCCAAACAATCGTGCGATATGAACAAGGAAATGCAAAGCAGCGGACCCTACAAAGAAGCGAGAAAAACATTAAAGTGGAAGAAAAAGAAGAAGAAGAAGTTGTAAATCACTCCAGTATTTACTCATTATATAATGAACTCTAAACATTCTTCACAATTTCTCGTATGCCACTAAACCAAATTACTCCCTTATTAATGTTAACTTAACATCTATCTTATACATGACATTGATTAATCACGATTTTCCTCACTTTTGTAAGGGGAATGAACCTAGAAAAATTTCTTAAACCAACAAATAGGTATCTCTAAACCATATTTTGTAATATATCACATTTCTATTCAGTAATACGGGGAAAATTTGAAGACATACCCTGACGGGTCCGGGTGGGCTAAGAAGAATTCGGTACTAACCGAGAGGCTTCCTAATATTTTATTCGGGATAAGAGTTTATCGGCATATTTCCTTCCACTGAAGTCTGTATTACAGTTCGCAAATTTGATAGGCATATTAAAAATACTAGCTGAATAAAAACATTTCGGTCTCACATCATACGCGGTAATGAACATGGTCAAGAAAGTAATTTCTTTCCAGTTAAAGTACAATATGTAATATCTTCGTATTGAACAGCGTACTCAGATAATGGAATGACATCGATGGATCAACACACAAGCCCAAAACGAATATCAGTATACCGTACTATCTCAGAAATCCACACTGCACACTGCCATAGAAACGAATATAATACCTACACGATGTTTATTAGAACCGTAGACTACTCGAATTTGTAACAACTCAATGGATACATCGGAGACAGAGAATATTATGATCCCAAGTCGAATAAAATTCCACCCATTCTTCCACAAGAAAATAAAAATAAAACGGGATAGAGAGGTTAAACGCTGCAATGATATATAAAATGTTAATGAAATAGGCAGAGCAAGAGCTGCTTGTAAATTAATGGTTCACGTGTGAGTTGCTGAATATCCAATACAAACGTTGTGCTGTATGCCCGATGGGATTTCAAAGGCCATATTTTCTCAGTTGGGTACTGCGGCCACTTAGAGAAATTACACCAAAGCAGTCAACAGATGAGGCCATGACTATCTAACAGACGGTGAGGTGTTCTCCACTAAGATAACTTTGACATTTTGTATATTCCGCTTGCTACAAATGAATCTACGAGCGTCGGTATACTAAAGACATTCATGATACTAACTAAGCATCATGGTTGCAGATTTCCTCTTATTATCCCACTAAATTTCTAAAAGGGAATTTTTTTATGATTACAATACTGTTAGAACCACTCCATGGCATACATATAAAAGCCTGTCATCTCTCCTCTACGTGAGGAGTTGAAAGGTATGAAAATGCTAGACTTGTTAATTGATAGCAGAATATAGGTACGTGTTTATGGAGATTATGCCCGTCTGTATTGCTAATTGGTAATCATACTAATCTACGAACCATGGGATCGCGATATCGATTTCTTGCCGGATAGGAGATTTTAAACTGCATTTGTTATTTTATCTGGCTTGGGGACTGCGTTCTCGCTACATCTTCAACATTAGATTTCATCTTAGGAAGGGCCTAATCCTCACAGCTGCACCGGTTGCCTATAGGCATCAACTCGAAGAGATTGCACCTGCACCCTTATTATTACCGAGATGACAAAAGTAATTGATGATCTGGTAAAGAGTACATGTAACCTTTAAATTTTCCAGTATGTCGTAACGAATGATAGATCAACAAATACTTCTGTAGAAAATGAATGAAAGAGGAAACGAGAAGGCTAATGGCGTGTGGGCTCCGATGAGGTCTGGTGAATAGGTCTCGAGTTGACACCGTATAGGCGACCTGCGCATCTAGAGAATGGAGCCCTGTCTAAGATGAATTCTAGTGATGAATACTGCATAGACACGCAGCCCCCAAGCCATCGGAATTAACCAATGAAGGTTAAAATCCCCGGCCCGGCCGGGAATCGAACCCGGGAACTTCTGGACTAAAGGCCAGCACGCTAACCATTTGGTCATTGATCTGGACGACGAGAAGGATGAAAGCTGCCTAAGTAAATTTCGCAGTGGAATGAGGGGAATCAGCGGAAGATATTTAGAACGATGCTATGGAGCTGATACTCGGGGTTGCAGTCCACACTTTGGGCAAAATTAATCCAGGATGAAAATGTACTGATAAGAAAACGCGGTTATGAAAGGAAGAAGTCCAACGGGCCGTTATGAAAAATATGTTAGCCTTAAGGACCTGGTGGAATACACGTCTCGGAACAGACGGTGATAGTTCGCTGAAATTGGCAGCGGAGAGAATGGTGGCTGCGGAAAAGGAACGTCACTACAATGTGTTGTACAACAAGCTAGACACACCAGGAGGAGACGCCAATATTTATCGGCTCGCCAGGTCCGTAATCATTCCACGCAAGATACTGGCCATGTTATGCAAATCAAAGGATCATACATGAGCATCCTGCGCGACCATCAAGACAAAATATTTTGCTATCGTCTTCAATGAATAGCTTCCGCACATACCAATACACACTCCCCACACCCCGTCTGGACCTGAACCATAATCACGTCCAAAGAAGTGATATTAGCCCCAAAGAAATGAAGAATGGAAAAGCAACTGGCCATGACGTTGAACCATTCGATATATGGAAGTTGTTTGTGCTGCCTGGCGTGGCATTTCTTGTCCCGCTACACAATCAAACCAAAGTTGGAATAAGCTTCCCAGTGTGTGAATTTGTAGCACGACTGTGAAAATTTGTAAAAGTCAAGGGAAATGTGACAATATGCAGCAGTTACTGGCCAATTCGATTCCTATGCCATACTCTGAAGACAGATAATCGAGTTCTGTATATTCGAGTAAGAAGTATCGTTGCCATAACAGCAGATCGTTGCGGTTTTCTCAGAAGATGAATTACCACTCATGCGGTCCATGCCACACGTTTGTTGATTGTGAGGCACAGAGAAAAGAAGAAGACCGTGCATTTACCATTTTTAGACGTGGAAGAACTTTTAGATCGTGTCCCACACGACCTCGTATGGCGAACATTCAGAGCTGCGGACTGCCATAGATATATGTAGGTATGTAAATTTAATTTAACTTCTGTACGGTAACGTTGCAGGCGTGATTAGATGCCCGGCTGGATTCTCATCGCGTTTCAACATGACTGTTGGTGTTCATTAAGGTTTATACCCCTTGCCTCGACTCCTCAACTTTTGTATGGATACGGCAACAGCTAACTTTTAATTCTTCTATCTCTGGGCGTTCCTATATGCGGGTGAAGTTGTAATTTCACAAGACTGCCGCCGTGTACATCAGCATCAGATAGAAAACTGGAAAATTAGGCTGGGCGAGAATCGGCTACGTCTCAACACATAAAAATCATAATATCTAGTATGTGGCCCCCAAACCAATGCCACACTTATCATTAACGTTTAGGCCTACGAACGTCACCCGTTTTAATTATCTGGGATCTTTGGTCACATCAGAAAATGATGCTTAATCTGATACCCAGATGAAGGACAGTGCAGCATGACCCAATCCTAGATTTGTAATCGATGTCCTCTATGATAAAAAAAAAAAAAGGTTCCCAGACACCAGAAAGATCGGATTTACAGGACAATGATAAGACCAGTAGCACCGGGCGAGTTGGCTGTGCGCGTAGAGGTGCGCGGCCGTGAGCTAGCAACCGGGAGATAGTGGGTTCGAATCCCACTGTCAGCAGCCCTGAAGATGGTTTTCCGTGGTTTCCCATTTCCACACTAGGCAAATGCTGGGGCTATACCTTAATTAAGGCCACGGCCGCTTCCTTCCAATTCCTAGGCCTATCCAATCCCATCGTCGCCATAAGACCTATCTGTGTCGGTGCAACGTAAAGCCTCTAGCAAAAGAAAAAAGACTAGTAGCTTTCTATGGAGTAGATTGTCGCCCTTTGACAAGGAAAGATAGGCAGATCCTCCATGCTATGGAGATAGTGTAATCGTCGCCATAAGACCTATCTGTGTCGGTGCGACTTAAAGCAAATAGAAAAAAATAAAATAAAAATAGTGGAGATGGTGTTGCGATGGTCCCTTGGGCTGACTCTCCTGGACCACAAAAGAAGATGTGGTACGTAGACTCTAAAATTAAAATGTGCGATGTAGATTTCGTGTGGCTCCAGCGAGAGAGGCTCTGTTCCGGTGGTATCTCCATGTCATGCAAAGTAACAATAATCAGTGATGAAAGCGGCCATCCACCTTGACCCAAGTGTGCACCGACCACTGGGCAGACCGCCAAAGCGTTGGATTAGAAGACGTCTCCAGACTCGAATTTAGCAACCGCCTATATCGAAACAAACTGATGATTCGTAGCTGAAGACCATTCATTGGCGATCTGAAAGCTACCACGCTGTCCGTTCCTGGAAAAGCTTATTTTTAAAATTGTTTTACTAGTTGATTTACGTCGCACCAACACAGATAGGTCGTATGGCGACGATGGGACAGGAAAGGGCTAGTCGTGAGAAGGAGTTCGAACCCACTATCTCAGGAATACTTGATACTGACCGCACTTAAGCGACTGCAGCTATCGAGCACGGTGGAAAATGTTCATACATGCTCGACGATGCTCAGGTCACAATTATAGACGTCGTAAGGGACGCCGTTACGACATATCTTCCTCTGTTAGCCACCGCGATAAGGTACTAGTCATTACAGACGTATCTCCAGTTGGCATCAAATATCTCCGGAATGTGCGCAGCGACTGCCGTGGAGTACTTACAGACTGTCTATGAAGAAACGATCAACCTTGACGGGTGGTCCACCGATCCCACTGCGGCCATCATTGACGCATGGTGCAGAGAGAAATTTTCACGGCGAAACGTACATTTTGCCTCTTTTAGTCTGACGATGCGACCTAGCTGGTGAAAGGTCTACGAAATGAGCCGTCGAATCAAAGTGCTTGTTCACCAAACTTAGTTATATGGCACACATTGCTCACACTGCTACTGAAGCCTTATTCGATGACTTGCATCCGTGAATGAGGGAGGAACATTTCCAGTGGAACTTACACGCAAACAATTACTATTAAATGGATATGTCAGCCGAAGCCAATTTTCGTTTTACTATCCGCGGTTTTGTTCATAGTACACATAATTTTGACATGAATATCTCTTATGGCTGGAGTTTACACGAAAATTTGTGTAACGTGACGCGACAAAATGTGTGACGAAAATGACGTCACATTAGTTGTTACCGTAGGCCTTTTTCGCAAAGATGATGCGACTGTGGATTTGTATAAATAGAGTATGTTGAAATTGAAAGTGTACCGTCAGTGACGTCACGTTAGTTGTTATCGTAGGCCTTTTTCGCCAAAGATGATGCGACTGTGGATTTGTTATGTTGAAATAGGAAGTGTACCGTCAGTGACGTCACATTAGTTGTTACCGTAGGTCTTGGTCGCTAAAGATGATGCGGCTGTGGATTTGTATAATTAGAGTGTGCTGAAATATAAAGCGAACCGTCAATTACGTCACATTAGTTGTTACCACAGGCCTTAGTCGCAGAAGATGCTAAAGAAGTGGATTTGTATAAATATAATGTGCTAATGTCAGTGACATCACATTACTCGTTACTGAAGGCCTTGGTCGCCAAGGATGAAATACATATTCACGATCATCAGCTTTTCGCAAAGAGAAAAGTTCTTTTTGGCAAATGACTGTAGTTCACTGTTCCTGACTGTGAAATTTATTGTATTGGTATCGATCATAATTATTAATGTTTATGAAGACAATAATAATGCAATAATCTACACATACTATTGTTAACCTTCCTCATCTAAGGCATCTTATTGCTCGCGAGTATAACAATATCGTATCCAAGTGCATTAATTAAGTAAATTATGTAATTATGTGGCCAAATGGGCTAATTCAGGAATCATAGACTCTGGGAAAATGCTGGCACACAAAATCTAAAAGGTCTCTTGTTATTGTAATGTCCAGCGGCATTTGATTGTCTGACTTCTCGTTACTTTTTACGATCAATTTTATCTCTTTCATGCGTTGTCACTGTTTTACAAAATATTGTGTGCTCTCGTGGACAATACCTTACCACATTGGAAAATCAGATACTGCAGGCTCGCAGTTGCTGACGCCAATTTAACACGTCTTTACGAGACACTTCGGAACATATTTGTGTCATTTATGTTCTCCACTCTGATTACATTGTCTGTCCTTTACTAACTACGCGGTGGGTCATAGAAGTGGTTCCGAGAGATCGTGCAGAAGTGTTCTTTCGGCCATCAACTGGACAACGGTGATACACTGGCTGATCTTTCCACACCAGTAGCACTACATCACCTTGGGATGATAAAATGTCTTAAAGGTCTTTTTCCAAACCAAAGTTAACAACCTTAATCGTTAAGGCGTCCAGTCTATATGAATATCCGGTTAGCGTGACGTTATTTGAAGAATCACCATCAGAATTTTGGTTGGCAGGGTAGGAGAGGGGGCGATATACGATTTTCAATCACTAAATTGCATGCCAAAAGCCTGCTTTCAATTACAAACCGCTCCGCGTTGTTCGGATGGAGTGAAAGCTTATGACGCTGTTGATGGCGATTCGTCCGTCGGATGGAGACGTTAAGCCTGGGAATGATCCCTGGGTGTTATCTGGAAGCAGTAGACTATGTTCCAAATTCCGCATTCTCACTTCCCGTACCTCATTATAGTCATAGATATCACACCAGTACGCAGGGTCGCCCATGTGCGTCAAATGAAATTAACTGCACCACATGAACTGAGCATGTCATCGGACTCTCCCCATGCTAAAATTATATTGTCCAACCCTTGTCCCGTTTCCCTACGGGGTCGGGTATGAGGTGAGATGTATTTGTCGTGGCGGTTTTTTATGACCGGATGCCGCTAAAATTCTATAATATGCGAAATAAATAAAAATGAGGTCCGCCTCTGTGGTGTAGTGGTTAGTGTAATTAGCTGCCACCCCTGGAGTCCCGCTTTCGATTCCCGGCTCTGTCCCGAAATTTGAAAAGTGGTACGAGGGCTGGAACCGGGCCCACTCAGACTCAGGAGATGTACTGAGTAGTGGAGGTGGTCGGTTCCCACCTCAGCCATCCTCGAAGTGGTTTGCGTAGTTTCCCACTTATCCTCGAGGCAAATACCGGAATGGTACCTAACTTAATTCCAAGGCCACTTTCTTGCCTCTTCCTTGGCTGCCCCCTCTGATCTTCCCATCCACCGCAACAAGGCCCCTGTCAAGTATAAGAGGTGAGGCCGACTTGGCGATGTACTGGTCCTCCTCCTAAGTTTTATCCCCTGAACCGAAGTCTCACGCTCCAGGAAACTGCCCTTGAGGTAGTAGAGGTAGGATGCATCTCTGAGGCCGAGAGAACAGCCACCGCTAGAGGGTAAATGGATTCAGAAGGAAGAAGAAGATGAATGAAAATAGAAGACAATATTACGACAATTTTGCCAGTTGAATACTGTACATGTGGTGTACTTCGCGTACACAGGAGCAGTACCCGGTATCGGCCGGGTGTACCAGGAATGCAATTTTTGGCTGAGAGACCCAATGACAAGTAATGGCAGTTTAATGTATGCAAGACCTGATCTTACTATATCTTCCACGTCTGTCTTTGATGATAGTGTTAAATAAGTAATATCTGTAGATCTGTTAGACTATTTAATACAGTCAGTTTATAAGTCATACAATGTCTCGTTTCACTTTACTCACCCAATTAACCTTCCAGCGATCAAGATCCATTTCGTCTTTGGATATTTCAATAATCAGAACTCTAGGTGGTGATATCGCAGCACTGGAATGCACAGAATCAATTCATATGAGCTTAGTACAACACAGCCAACTTCCTCTCTTCGCAAATAGCAGCAGATGGGGATGTTGTTACAGTCCTGATCTGATAATAACAAGTGATGCCGTATTCCGTTATGAGTTTGGGAACCCAGCTGGAACAGTCAAGAAAGGTCAATTAAATGTTAAGTGTTTTTCAGATGTTATTACTCAAATACTTTCATTTCGAAGATGGTACAATTTTAATAAGTCTGATCAGGCTGATTTCAACAAGAGCCTAGATGACATGGTATTACACGGTACCTTATGATACCTTTAACGATACCGTGTACGTATTGAATGCTATCAAAAATTGCGCCCACTACCTAGACGTCTGAGATCCCTGTACAGTGGGTAGTTTAGAGATATATATTTCACTCCGTGTTGTGAAGAGACGGTGGAGACAGGCTATCAACTGACCCAGTCAGCAGAAAAATTAGGAGAGAATGATCGATTGATGGAAGTAACGGTAAGTAAAACCGTCGAGGCTGCTGAGGGGATTGAAAAACATCCACCTTCCAAGGCACCAGTCCAAGGTAATTAGTCACCTAATGATATCGTACGAATTATTTTGAAAACTAAATTATCAATCCATATCAGCAAAATGTATAAAGAAAAACAGGACAAGAAACCTATGAAAGTCCCAGCTATTTGTTTGGAGGTGTTTGAAAATGCTATTAAAATGAGTAAGAACGGGAAATCTCCAGGCATGAGTGATATTCTTCTGGAGCAGAGCAACCACTTGAGATATCTATCAAACGAATGGATACTCCAAATTTTAAATAGCCGAATAGGAAGCCACCAGATCCCTAAAATCTGATTTCTTACACTTTGCAAAGAATCCGTGAATCCGAACAATGTCCGACCTATCTAACTTTCGTACCACCAGGTTCTGAGGTTTGAAATGATACTATTCAATCGTCTTTCGCCTTTCGTTGACCCCGTTTTAATCCCACAACAGGCTAGAATTAGACCGGGCAAGAATAGTACTGCAAAATTATTGAATCTGACGCAGTATACTAAAGATGATTTGTCAAATCCGTATGAACACTGGAGTTGAATTTGATGATCTTGATTTCTCCAATGATAATGATACAGTACATGATCAAATTCCGTTCATAAATTTTACATGCTCACAAATCATTTCAAGCTCATCAAAACTGTTGCCGCTCTTCTATAGAAACAACAATTCTACGTCAACTTTCAATATCAACGCAGAGTCTGGTGAATACCAACGGAATGGCCTGCCTCTGTGCAGCGTGCTGGCTGCTCTGTTTTGAACGTTTACTGTAGGGATCAGCCCCTTGCACCTCAAACTAAAATTCACCTGTATGCTGATGAATTAGCTCTTGTAATCCAGAACCAAATCGTCGAAGCAATAGATATGATAAAAATTTCGAACCGAATTCAGTAAAGGACTGAAATAGGTGCTTTACACTTAAGAAATGAAGTTGAATCTGGAATGTTAATGTAAAGTGGCCGGGAAAATAACTGACATAGAGTAATATACCTAATTCTCCAAGTGTCGCTCTATATCGGTCACTAAAGTCGAGGTTCGACTCTGTCATCACCAATGCAAAAGTATACTCTCGTAATGCTTTGCTTCAAAACTTGTCAGGATCAGGTTTGGGTGCTCACTCAGAAACAACAAGAACTACAATCTTGGGAATTTCCCAGCCCGGTATGGTATCAGTCTTTGAATGTCAAATAGATCATTGTTGCCCTCAACGAAATAGAGCGACTGATCGTAGGATGTCCAGAACCAACACCTATACCTATGTTGTACTCACTTGCGGACATAGTTCTACCTAAAGCTCGTCGTAAAGTAGTTACGGGTGTGAAAAACAATCGAAGATCACCAACTCCTCAGCTCTTTCCCTACATGAAAACCACTTAAAATCAAATCGGCTGAAGTCCAGGAATCATTTCCTACACCCTTTAACACCTCCAGCTGAAGGCACAAAGAAAACCAGACTTGAACACTGGAACTGTAAATTCGCTGGAACATGTGAATCTGGAAGGTAGACTGTCCCCTGAATTTGAGGAACCTTGGACTACATGGAAGTCGTTAAACAGGCTACGAGTTGCGATTGGAAATCCAAGGATAACCTAAAGAAATCTGTTTTCTTGCAAGAAGTACACCACTTGTATAACAGTGTTGAACATCTGACGTCACTGTAGCTGACGAATTGCGCTTTGTCCCTATGGCAGTGCTCAACCCTTCATCTGGTTCTAGGCATCATTAAAACCATAAACTTCACTAATTCTGGGGTGACGTATTTCAAAATATATAATTTACGGTTATTTGTATACTAAATTTTACGTGTGGTGCAACAGCGTGACATGGATGGCCCCTTTAAGTTGATGTAAACAGCAAAGCTCATTGTGTGTTTTTTCCGAGATACTTATGGTTTTCTAAAATCCTTCTGTTTTTCTCGAAATAATTTTCTTCGTGATTCCTTCCTAAATTTTAAAGTCTTCTTTTAGCATTCCAAACCTCGCTAAGTGTGTAACGGGAACAATATTTATTTCCAGATTAGAAAAGTAATTGAGCTTCAATTAACGCATAGCATATGATTTAATAAAAAATACTAATTTGTACTGCAAAACGTCGAACTTTAAAAGTTTGTGAATGATTAAATAACTAACTACGGCAGATGCTATGTTGGTGGGATAACTTTGAAAGCGAGACGACTTGAGTGCTGTTCAAACTTTATGCAAATGATGTTTACAAAGTTCGCTGAGGAATATTGCAAACATCGCATCAGGCTTCTTTTCTTCTCTCAGTGAAAGTTGACTCTTAAGTCTCCTTCCTTTCATGCATCTTGAAAAAAGGAGCTGCGGATTTAAGAGGTTGGGTAAATAACACTTACCTTCAAAGATTACAAACATAAATACCAGATTCAAGTATTACACATCTCGACGATCAAATAATCGTTCAAAACCTCTCATTCTTCAGAAAGGACCGCCTGAAAAGGAGTGCAATGTTATTTATTACATTTATCAAGTATAGATAGAATATAGTATCATGACATGGCATTAATTACTGACTCACTGGAAAATGCTCAAGAACAAATCAGAGAATTTATAAAACAAGCATCAAAGTAGGATTACAAATTTCATTTGAAAAAACCGAAATTCATGACAAAACATCAATGATGGCCCCCAACAAATCACAATTTATAACAACATTATATATAAAGCAAGTTGCTACAAATACCTAGGAGAATGGGTAACGAACAACACAAAAGAAAAGACAGCCATAGAAACCAGAGTACACAAAATAGAAAGTCTGTTTCATAGGCTATGACAAAAAATACATATAACAAAGACTCCTTATCGTGGAATACAAAATTAAGACGCTACCTACCAGTGGACAGACCCGAAACTCTGTATGCAGCAGAGACACTTAAACTAACTAGAACTGGAGATCTCAAAACACTAGAGATATTTAAAAGAAGATTTTTTAATAAAATACAAGGAGGTAAAATGAATAATAATGAAGAATACATGTTACGGCCAAACAGAGCTACTGTGTATTTGAAAATTGAAAACGTAACTGATGTAATGAGGAAGAGAAAGCTAAAGATTTTTGGACAAATTTTTAGAATGAAGAGCAACAGACTAACTAAACAGAGATTCAATTTATTGAACAGTTACAAATCCAATCCCACATGGTTTGTTGAAATTGGAAAAGATATGAAGAACGCTGGAATTAAAACCGACACAATGTAAACCAGAAAAAGTTTTAGATCAGTAACTCAAAAGGCAGGACTTCAGGAGAAGAGGAACCGACGACCAGAAGTAAGTGGACTCAAGGAGAGAAAGAACGACACTCTCGAAGGATGAAGGAAATTTGGAAGCAAAGGAAATCGAATACAATTAACAATATCCAAAGTTGATTTATCGTACCCTCCGTATGGGTTATACAAAAGAAGAAGAATACTAGCACGAAAATACCTCATGAGTTAGCTGGAATCCTGCCTGTATGTACGTAGCTAGGGAACATACCTGGTTGGTGTAAGTGTGTTGGACTCTAAAGCTAGCCTGTCTAGCAGGGATGTGCTCAAGTACACTGTAATCAATTCTATTAAGATGAGGTCGTTCCAACAGGATGTAGCAAACACTCAGTTATACAATTGGTCGATGACAATCCGGTTGTCACCATTTTATCGGGTTTCAGATTGGCAATAACTTTCGTTTGATTGAAGATATGTGAGAGCTTACCTCAGCCACAGGCAAGTTTTCTCACCACCGTTGATTATGCAGTCGGGAATAATTCCGTCAAACCCAGGAGTTTTATCAGCTTTCATATCCGTGAGACCTCTCCCGATGTCGCAAACGATGCAGAGCTGGGAGTATTCTGAATTCAGTTAACAACTTGCCTTTAGTTTTTTATGCTCTTTCTTAACATGTTAAACATTTGTTTTCATTCTTTGGAACTATAGGCATTGAGGCAATGTGTGTGCAAATAGCCTGTTTAGAGTTGCGTTATGGTGTTGAAACACTGATGTTCAATGTCGCCAATTTCCGGTAAGAGAGACCATGCCTGCCTAATTGAGTGTTTGAAATCCATTGATTTAATATTTTCCATCCCATTCTCATTCCCAGTATCATCCAGGCTGTGAAGTAGGTGATCTGCTATTTCTTGATCTCCACTGTTGACTAACTCTTGATAGAGATTATCACTAGCTTCATACCAGCCAGTTATATACTCCTTGGGGTATCATCTTGGAATGGGCTTTCCAGCAACTACTGTAACTGCGCCAACAAACCATTCTTTTTCTTCTTTTACGAGGGTTGAAACGGATGTTTCTGTCCAGATTAGTTGAGAAACCTTTCCAGTCAGTTTTCTCCAGCAGCCACGAGGGTAGTAACTCACCAGAGGTATTTGGACTCCAACTACAAGGAGTGCAGGGCGAGAAGTTTGGAAGCACCAACTTTCTTCCTGGAAGACACAAAACATAGATCTATATTTTAGTCCCATTTCCAAGCTGCTGACAGAAAAGTTCCTCTATATTTGGTATTAAAATACATAAAGCATACTGTTTTCTTCAGCCGCGTCCATCAGGTCTTCATAAAATAATGTTACTTAAACAATTGTATAAACGAAATTGCACACCTCTAAACTTTCGTCATCTTGGTGATGGGATTTCATTTTCCGCCAGTGTTTTCGATGCTGTTTAAAACCATGTCCAATTCATTTCATTGCATTCACAGTTCTTCGGTTTATCTCCGTAAAACTATTCTGCGCAATTCATTTGCTGATTCTGTAATCCTTGCTCTCACAATATTTGCAGTTCAAGTTAAAGACACCAAGCCCAAATGTTGATTTTTCAACAAACACACTTTCACCGCGACATACTACTCAACATAAGCTCTCAGTAAAATACTACACGCTAATATAGTTGCATCAATAATGCGATACCCAGCGAAATGTATATTCACAGTCCTCAGAAAATCGGGCTCATTTTCCGCAGAAATCTTCCTGCCCTGGTCACTGAGTAAACTTTCTTCTTCCTCTGAACTAAATATTGTTACTATATATAAGTACTGAGTGGACTGGTTTCGTACGACATGCCTCTTTATTCTTCTGGTGGCATTGTCTTTCTTTGACTTTTCTCTACTGTAAAATTTAATACAGTATATCAGATAATTCCTTATTTAGAATACTGCCTAGACCAGCTAGCATGTGCTCATGTTATAAACAAATCAGGATTATTATTATCATATATACCGGTACGTATTTATTAAACAATTCCACTTTCAAGGAATCTTTATAAGTGCAAAGAATTGCTTGATATTTTGCTTATTCTTTGACAGAGTAAATATTTGAATTCGAGTAACAAACGTAACGCGATCTATTGTGCTGTGTTGTGTTATCTGAGGTTGCAGGTGGTGGCGCCACTGTCTATGGGAAAGGTAGGCCTAAACGTGAAGATTATTGTTGATATACTAAAAAAAAATAAACCGATGAATATTGTTTGGATGTGACAAATGAGGAGGTGTTAAAATTAATGTATCAAAGAAAATAATATCCAGACGATAAAAAATATAAAGAGAACCTGGCTGCTCACTGTTTAAGAAGAGGTAGTTTGATCGTGGAAGCAAACGAATATACGAAAATATAAGAGACAAATGAGTAAGGCAGTAAAAGCTATAACAAAATGACAGAAAATATAGAACAGGAAGAAAAATACGTGCTGATGAAGGGAAATTTTTTTAGATATCCCTTTTAATAAAAAAGGAATCACGCAAACCAATCACGAAATCTCGGAGTAATAGGTGCACACACATTACAAATATAATTACGCCTCGAATTAAGAATTTCGTCCTTTCTCTTGAACTCGTTTAAAGACAGAAAGGCATTCCAGTAGCTATAAAAGGAAGGAAGATGAAAAAATATGGTGGATTAGAAAAAATAGACCAAGTCGCAAAATCTATTAACTTCGGTAAGAGAGGACATACGCAGCCAAGACGTGAATATTTGAATTTGAATTGTAAAATAAATATTTAATAGCAGCAGGAGACCGATATGGGGGTTAGGTAGAGATTTGAAGAAAAGGCTAGCAAATTTCTTCCTGTGGAATGTGGCTCTGTATCGTCCTGAAGATTGAATGTTAAGGAAGGTTGGATGAACAGTAACTAGAAGCCGTTGATATTTGAGTGTGACCAATGAGGAGGTGTTAAAATGAATAAACGGGCTGTTCACTATTTAAGAAGGGATACTTTGATCGCGTGATCCAGGAGGGACATATCATTTGTAAATGTAAAAGAAGAAATAAGGCAGAAAATATATATAGTTTGTGGTTAGTGTGATTAACTACCACCCCCGGCGGCCGGGTTCAATTTCCGGGTCTTCCACGTAATTTGAAAAGTGGTACGAGGGCTGGAGCGGTGTCCACTCGGCTTCTGGAGGTCAACTGAGTAGAAGTGGGTTCGATTCCCACCTCAGCCATCCTGGAAGTGGTTTTCCGTGGTTTCCACTTCTCCAGAAAAATGCCGGGATGGTACCTAACTTAAGGCCACGGTCTTTTCGTTCCCTATCTCTTCCAATCTTCCCCCCCCCCCACGCAAGGCTCCTGTTCAGCATAGTAGGTGCGGCCGCCTGGGCGAGGTACTGGTCATTCTCCCAAGTTGTATCCCCGACCCAGAGTCTGAAGCTCCAGGACACTGCCCTCGAGGCGGTAGAGGAGGGATCCCTCGCTGAGTTCGATGGAAAAACCGACCCTGGAGTATAAACGGATAAAGGACAAGAAGAATATATAAAAGTGGAAGAAAAATACGTGCTGATGGAGAGATCAGTGGAGCGCCAATACTACTCCCATGGGTAAATTACTATACTGCATCGGCTGAATTACTTCTAGGACCAGTGGACTTGTGGCCCACGTTCTGCGAGTTGTTCCACAATGACCGAGAGAACTGACTGCTCTATTTATCACGACTTCTTCTTTCTTTGTGAGTTAGTCTCTTAGGCATCCTGGCAGATTGCTTTGCTCGCGGTCTCTGTGTGACATCGGCGAGGGTTGTATTGATTATGGAGATCTCGCTGCGCCTTGCCAGGGGCTCTGTTAACGTCTTGTAATCGAGGTGGTGTAAGAAATAAAACCACGAATTGACTCGTCGATTCTTTGCTTCATCTGTTGGGATGACTATAGCTGGGGTAAAATTCGAATAGTGTCCCTTTCCTTTATAGAAGTAATAAATATTCACAAGTAAGTGACAACATGAACGAAGTTACGTTTACACTGCAATGTACTAGCTTGAGTGCTGATATTTCACCGTTAATTTGGTCCGCCTCCGTAGCGTAATTGTCCGGCTCCATGACTGAATGGTTAGCGTGCTGGCCTTTGGTTCAATGAGCCCCGGGTTCGATTCCCAGCCGGGTCGGGATTTTAACCTTCATTGGTTATTTCCGCTGTCGTGTGTGTGTCGTCCTTAAGCAGAAAATGAAACGAAAACAAGCAAACAATGAGGAAAATAAGAAAATATCAGTAAAAATATAGCGTAATGGTTAGCACTATTATCTGCTGTACTCGGAGGCGCGGGTTCGATTCCCAGTAGTGCCAGAAATTTAATAACGACAGGAGAGCTGGTATGTGAATAAAATGGTATATGCAGCTCATCTCCATTGGGGAGGGGGATGCCTAATTTTTGTCTGCCTTGTTAGCGTATCGATTAGCACTATTAGCTGCTGCCCTCGAGGCCCGGGTTCGATTCCCTGTACATTTATTCCACAACAATGTATAACGCCAAGAAGAAGTTTCCTAGGAACAATCAGTCAACTCAGTTTCGAAGGAGCTCCTTTTTCGCGAAATTAATAATAAATAGGCTTATGTGTTGTACGGTTTGATATTAATAAAATTTTAATTGAATTGATTTTGATTTCATTTTATTCGGCTAAGGGGAGATAACGAAGGAGATATAGGAGATTATGAGGTGTACTTACCGCGTGTTAGAAATGGAATGTCAGATTATGGGGTAGGACTGTCCATCAGGAATACTATTGCATGCAACACAGTTTCTGTTAGGCACGTGAATGAGCGAATGGTGTGGACAGATTTGGCAGTTTCAGGAATTAGGACGAGAATTGTCTCAGTGTATTCACCATGTGAGGGTGCAGATGAGGATGAAGTTGACAAGTTTTATGAAGCATTGAATGACATCGTAGGAAGGGTCAACAGTAAGGATAGGATAGTGCTAATGGTCGATTTAAATGCGAGAGTTGGAAATAGAACTGAAGGATACGAAAGGGTGATTGGTAAATGTGGGGAAGATAAGAAGGGTAATAGGAATAGGAAGCTTTTGCTGGACTTCTGTACCAGTATGAATTTAGCAGTCATGAATACATTCTTCAAGCATAAGGTTATTTACCGCTACACACGGGAGTCTAGGGATACCAGATCCATAATAGACTATATCTTATACTTCGAATTCATGAAGTCTGTTAGTAATGTACGGGATTTTCGGGGATTTTTCGATGATAGAGACCACTATCTGTAGTGAACTAAGTATCTGAAGGCCTAGGGTAGAGAAATTGAAGTCTGTCTGCAAATGAATTTGGGTAGAAAATCGCCAAAACGAGGAAATTGAACAGAAGGACATGGATATTATTAGTGAGAAGATTAGAACAGTGGACAGCAAGCAGGTTCAGCATATAGAAAGAGAATGGGTGGCATACAGGAATGCTGTAATACAAACAGCAAGGGAATGCCTAGGAACGACTGTGTGTAAAGACGGGGAAAAGCGAACATCTTGGTGGAATGATGAAGCGAGACCAGCTTGTAAACATAAAAAGAAGGCTTATCAGAAATGGCTCCAAACAAAGGCACAGAGCGGTACAAATAGTTGTTGAATCCAAAAAGAAGTCCTGGGAAGATTTTGATAATAAGGTGGAAAGGCTAGGTCAAGCAGCAGGGAAACCTTTGTGGACAGTAATAAAGAATCTTAGGAAGGGAAGGAAAAAGGAAATGAACGGTGTTTAAAGCAATTCAGGTGAACTCATAATAGATCCCAGGGAATCACTGGACAGGTGGAGGGAACGTTTGAAAATCTTCTCAAAAGGAAATCTTCCTAGTGGTGTTGCGAACAACCCAGCCCATGGGGAGGAAGAAAATTATGTTGGGTAAATTACGCTTGAGGAATTGGAAAGGATGGTAAATAAGCTCAGTTTTCATAACGCATCAGGAATAGACGAAATTAGATCTGAATTGATGAAGTATATTCGGAAGGCAGGAATGAAATGGTTTCATAGAGTAGTAAGATTAGCATAGAGTGTTGGTAAGGTACCTACCTTCAGACTGGACAAAAGCAGTAATTGCTCCTATCTATAGCCAAGGAAACAGGAAGGATTGCAACAATGATCGAGGTATCACCTTGATTAGTATACCAGGCAAAGTATTCACTGGCATCTTGGAAGAGAGGGTGCGATCAGTCGTTGAGAGGAAGTTGGATGAAAACCATTTTCAGTATGCGCCAGGTAATTGAAAAAATTAAGAGAGTAATTGACAGTTGTGTTTAAGTTTCGTAGATCTAGAGAAAGCACATGACAGGGTACCGAGGGAAAAAATGTTCGCCATACTGGGGGACTATGGAATTAAGGGTATATTATTAAAGTCAATGAAAGGCATTTATGTAGGCAATGGGGCTGCAGTGAGTATTGATAGTAGAATGAGTTCTTGGTTCAAAGTACTTGCAGGAGTTAGACAAGGCTGTAATCTTTCACCTTTGTTGTTCGTAGTTTACATGGATCATCTGCTGAAGGGTATAAAATGGCAGGGAGTGATTCAGTTAGGTGGAAATGTAGTAAGCAGTCTGGCCTATGCTGACGACTTTGTCTTAATGGCAGATTGTGCCGAAAGCCTGCAGTCTAATATCTTGTAACTTGAAAATACACCTAGATGCAATGAATATGGTATGCATATTAGCCTCTCGAAGACTAAATTGATGTCAGTACGTAAGAAATTCAGCAGAACTGAATGTCAGATTGGTGATAAAATGCTGGAACAGGTAGAAACTTTTAAGTATTTAGGTTGTGTATTCTCCCAGGATGGTTATATGGGAAGTGAGATTGAATCAAGGTGCAGAAAAGCTTATGCAGTGAGCTAGTAGTTGCCATCAAGAGCGTTCTGTAAGAAGGAAGTCAGCTCCCGGATGAAACTGTCTTTACATGTCTGTTTTCAGAACAAATTTGCTTTACCTGAGCGAAAGCTCGGTTGACTCAGGATATATTATAATTTAGAAGTAACAGACATGAAAGTAGCGAGAATGTTTGCTGGTTCAAACCGGTGGGAACAATGGAAGGAGGGTATTCGGAACGAGGAGGTAAAGGCTAAGTTAGGAATGAACTCGATGGACGAAGCTGTACGCATAAACCGGCTTCGATGTTGGGGTCATTTGAGACCAATGGAGGAGGATAGGTTACCTACCAGAATAATGGACTCTGTTATGGAAGGTAAGAGGAGTAGAGGTAGAACAAGACGGTGATGGTTAAACTCAGTTTCTAACGATCTAAAGATAAAAGGTATAGAACTAAATGTGGCCACAGCACTAGTTGCAAATAGAGGATTGCAGCGACGTTTAGTAAATTCACAGAGGCTTGCAGACTAAACGCTGAAAGGTTAACGGTATAAAATGATAATGTATGTATGTATGAGTGTATGTTTCTGTACTGTAATCGAATAAATTATTATATCCGAGACTTCAATGTCGGTTTACAGTTCTGTAGTTACTGAAAAGTGAAACCAATTAAAGTACAATGAAAGTGGTGTGCGGTGGGCAGTACGGCAGGTTAACCGTAAAACTACGGAAGCAATCAAATAAAACCCATTAAAGGTTATTTTTAATAATCTTGCAATAACGAAAAATCACTTTGTTTATATACCTTGACAATATATTTAATTTCTTATATCGTCTGTAATTATTTTTATTAAATTGATAGGTTTTCTATTGCATTTGAGGGGGCCCGATGCTTTACTTTGGCAGGCGGGCCCGTATTTCATTCTTTACGCCCCTGAATGAAAGCAAACTAAAAATACATTCTTAGGAAGAGCAAAACTCTGGATATTTCTTCTCGTCATTAGAGGTTTTATTAGCATTTCCTTCAGAAACAGAATTCTGATGGTACAAATTAAAAATTGTTAACATCGTATAACATCCGCAATATTGACAAAAACTCAAAACTACGATAATGAAAAGAGGTAATGGCATAAGGGGGAGGATTTTACTCACATGAAAATTTGCAACGACATCTCCATGTAGGCCAAGAAGTTTCTGGAGGAGTGCAAGGTAAATGCTTCCATTACTGTGAACCCCTGCACTATATTAGGTAATAAAAGCATCGAAGAATTCCCACGTATTTCCTCCCGGGTTCCATGATCTAATGTCTATTTCCGGAAAATAATCTATTCTAATGACTGTTTGACTATCTCAGCACCTTGGTCTCAGTTTTGCTTAGTCGACGATCTACTCCTTTTGTAGTCATAGAGCGCAGAGGACGATGGTGCGACATATTTTCGATTGAAGGAGATCTACGATTTCAAGAACGATTAGGTCTTCGTTTTCCACTTCATGCAGGCTGAGTTCACCCTCGTGTTAACCTTTACCATAAATTGTCAATTGTTGTACATTGATTACAATCTGAAGGTGTTGCAATTTCCGCCTGACAATGAATTAAGTGTATTGAAAACTGGATCGAATATTATTTTGTTTCCTGTGAATAAATTCAGTGACACTTCAGTTATCACAGAGCTTACTATTCACTCTGTAAAAAACAAACCACATGGCACTACAGCCCTTGAAGGTCCTTGGCCTACCAAGCGACCGCTGCTCAGCCCGAAGACCTGCAGATTACGAGGTGTTGTGTAGTCAGCACGACGAATCCTCTCGGTCGTTATTCTTGGCTTTCTAGAACGGGGCCGCTATCTCACCCTCAGATAGCTCCTCAATTCTAATCACGTAGGCTAAGTGTACCTCGAACCAGCCCACGGATCCAGGTGAAAATCCCTGACATGGCCGGGAATCGAACCCGGGGCCTCCAGGTAAGAGGCAGGCACGCTACCCCTACACCACGGCGCCGGAATTCACTCTGTAAGCTATTAGTTAATAGTTAATTGGTGAATAAATGGTTGACCACATTTTTAGCATCTAGAGAGAAAAAATATATGTCGCTTTATTTATTAGGAGCTGCCTGGCCGAGGCGGTAAAGGCGTGCTCGGTTCGCCCGGAAGGACGTGGGTTCGAATCTTCGTCAGGAAGTCGTAAAATTTAAGAAACGAGATTTCCACTTCCAGAGGTGTACATGGCCTTAAGGTTCACTCAGCTTACACCAAAAATGAGTACCAGGTTAATTCGTGGTGGGGGGGGGGGGAGGGCAAAGACGGCCGGGCGTAGAGCTAACCACTCTAACCCATCAAGTACCGAGCTTACTGATAGTGGAAGCCTTTACCTTCCACCCCTCCAAGGGCCTTCATGGCCTGTACGGAGATGACTTTGCTTTCTATTTATTAGTTCGAGTAGCACGAAACTGAGTCGGAAATAAAACCGTGAAGTTTATAATGATGGAATGGCTTTGTTAAAATTGTCAAAATTATGACCCTGTGTTTGAGAAATTTCTCTGAGATAATTTCGAATTCAAATAACTGTTTTTAGCGTCTCTTATATATTTGTTGAAAGAGAACGACTGAAATTGATAGGTTAATAAAGCAATGATTTTTTAAATATGTGTTCGTTAGTTCAGAAAAGTTTGATTTGTAAATGTTAATAGTTGTGTTGTCTTCTTGACATTGTGTTATGTTATCCATAAGTATTTGAATAGCATTGGTTGAATTCTTTCTGAGATGTAGAGTCGCATCGTTTTGCTAGAAATGTTTATGAGAGAAATACAATATGAAACTGCACAAAAGTAACGCCTTGAATTACAAACTAGAGAAGAAAATAATTTAGGCTGTCTTATTTGAAATTAATACGTATGATATCAACTTAGAAAGTTAAATCAGTTCATGTTTTATGTGAAAGGAGTAAAAATTACACCACACTCTACTCAAACCTTGGCCTCCACTTTCCATATGGGCGTGTTATTTATTCCGTTATCTTCAGAGGCAATCATTTCAGCATACAGGAAATTAGATCGTGTCCCTCTCGTGCGTTAGTTATCCTTCGGGAATGTATAGCTCACCAGTGTGGAGAGGAAGAGACATAGATTTGATTCCTGAAGGTGGTCAAGCTTTCAGGTAGGTTCACTACAAAATGTGTTAAGAAACACTGCCTTTTCAAATGGTTTGGAAAATGAGAGGCGCCAATGCAAGCATATAAGGATAGGAATGATTTTTTTCTTCTTCGGTGTGCCATACTCAGTCTCCAAGACATTGAGATTCGCCGTCCTTTACAACACGGTACAGTCATTTGTATCAGTCCGGCCTTCGATATCGCCAAGGAAACATGTTCATTTGCTCTTTCTTCCCCCTTTATCCTTCAACTTCGATCTTCAAAATACTGCAAGTTGTAGATCCTTGCGATTTTTGGCATGGAATGCATAGCCTAGGAAGGCTATCTTTCTGCTTTTGGCAGTAACCAGTAGTTCTCTCTTACTGTGTGTGAATTAGAAAGTCTGTTCGTTGCTTACGAGCTGCATGCAGGAAATGTTTAGCATTCTTCGATGTAGTCAGATTTCGACAACTTCCAACTACTTAACACTGTGTGTTGTGTCAGAGTCGACGTCTCAACATCATTGAAATAGAAAATTCTTCTTATTATTATTCTTCTATATGCCTTGCCCAGTCTCCCGGACGTTGGCGATCAATATGGACAGTGTTCTTCTACCTTCAGCAACACGGTAGAGTTGAGCGACTGTTCGTATTCCGGTCCAGTCTTCAATGTTCTTGAGACATGATGTTCTTTTTCTGCCTAATCCTCGCTCTCCTTCGATTTTGCCCTTTAAAATGAGGTGTAATACTGCATATTAGCAAATGTAAAAAAATGAAATGATTCTAGAATGCCTAATCTAATCAATCAAGAATATTTTGAAATCAGGAAAAACTTTACAATATAAAATATATTATGTTATTTAGCCTTCAGTTTAAAGCCTCCGTGGCTCAGGTGGCAGCACGCCGGCCTCTCACTGCTGGGTTCCGTGGTTCAAATCCCGGTCACTCCATGTGAGATTTGTGCTGGACAAAGCGGAGGCGGGACAGGTTTTTCTCCGTTGCTCCGGTTTTTCCTGTCATAATTCATTCCAGAAACACTCTCCAATATCATTTCATTTCATCAGCCATTCATTAATCATTGCCCCAGAGGAGCGCGACAGGCTTCTTTAGCCGGCACAATTCCTATCCTCGCCGCTAGATGGGGGCTTCATTCATTCCATTCTTGACCCGGTCGAATGACTGGAAACAGGCTGTGGATTTTCATTTTTCACTTAGCCTTCCGCCTCCGTGGTGTAGTGGTTAGCGTGATTAGCTGCCACCCCCGGAGGCCCGGGTTCGATTCCCGGCTCTGCCACGAAATTTGAAAAGTGGTACGAGGGCTGGAACGGGGTCCACTCAGCCTCGGGAGGTCAACTGAGTAGAGGTGGGTTCGATTCCCACCTCAGCCATCCTCGAAGTGGTTTTCCGTGGTTTCCCACTTCTCCTCCAGGCGAATGCCGAGATGGTACCTAACTTAAGGCCACGGCCGCTTCCTTCCCTCTTCCTTGCCTATCCCTTCCAATCTTCCCATCCCTCCACAAGGCCCCTGTTCAGCATAGCAGGTGAGGCCGCCTGGGCGAGGTACTGGTCATACTCCCCAGTTGTATCCCCCGACCAAGAGTCTGAAGCTCCAGGACACTGCCCTTGAGGCGCTAGAGGTGGGATCCCTCGCTAAGTCCGAGGGAAAAACCGAACCTGGAGTGTAAACAGATGATGATGATGATGATGATGACTTAGCCTTCAATTTGGCTGTAAATTCTACTCAGGAACCAGTCTCACAACCTGAGGCTCTGAGTATCACGAAAAGCCACGTTCTCACAACCTGCCTCACCTATCCAGTGCCAGAAGCTTCATGTGTGCTCACGTTTTACGTATTAGCTTTTATGAGGAGAGTCCAGCATTTAACTTGCCAGCATACTGGATCCTGTATTTGCCTTACGGCAGTGTAGACGATATTGCTCCTGTTCATTTATGTTATGATCCTTTATTTATGAACTCCTAACCACACTGCAGCGTAATTGTATTACCCAACATGAACACTGGAGTTAATATTATACAAAACGTATGGAAATGTCAGGTATAAAAAGGAGAGGGATGAAGTTAGCGGCAAGCATTTCCACGTTGGTGATTTTATATTCAGTCGAAATAATGAGCGCATACCATTGTATGTTCTTCGTATTTAGCAGACCATTTTAATTATTAATACTTGGGGCGTTCAGAAAAGATTGACCACTAAATGGATTTTTCACAGTAACATTTATATAAACAAAATAAATACAGATTATGTTAGAGGTATTCCCTGCCGATGTCTATGCACCTTCGTCGTATTTCCGGCAGTTTCTCTATTTATGCAGCGAACCATTCTTTTCTCGGTTACCCTGAAACCTCTGCTTGACAGCATCGTGAAGCACATCCTTGGAGGAAAACGTCTTATCCTATATTGCTTCTTTCATTGCGTAGTCGCTAGGGGCAAGATCGGGAGAATATGGCGGACTAGGCAACACTGAATATCCCAGAGCAAGCAGGGTGGCAATGGTCTGCCGACTGCCATGTGGCCACGATTTGTCGCGGTTTTGCGACTTGGACATACGGTAGCTAAACTGATCTAAATGTGTCAAGCAGCCGCTCCTTATTTCCAGTAAAATCATACAGTCCACCGTTGCCCATCATTGTCTACCCTCATGTTGGCTGAGCGTTGTCCAGGAATGTTCCCGCACACCGACACGAATGATGCTGCACTGTGCAACCTGTGGTCAGTGTAAAAATCATGTGATGGTCATAAGCGGCACTATAGTAAATCTTCTTATATATACAGGGCATGCCTTACAAACTGCTAATTTACCGAAGTTATGAAGAGAGTGCTAACAATTTTTCAAGGCCCTAAATGATATATAATTCACTTCTCATGTTGACATAAACACTGTGGATACTCACAACAAACATCTATTGGTTCAGTTGTTTCGGGGAAAACTGAACGTGCGAGGAACTTAAACAATATCATCGTTCATTCAATATTCTGAAAGACTACAGTCAAGGCATTATTTAACAATATACACTGCCTGACAAAAAAAATCGAAGCACCCAGAAGAAATGGTCGGATGTAAATGTAACTTGGTACACGTACACTCCATCGGCGGGTATGTAAGCGATTAGAATTACGCTTCACTACGATGGCCACCAGAGTGCATTAGTGTTGTTCGTATTTACACTCCCTTCGCAATATACAGGCCGTACTGTAGAAAGTGCACCAAGCTGATCAATTGAGGCGAGCTAAGCGAATGTTACAAATTGTACTTGTGAATGTAATTCTTAGGGATTGGGGGCATTCTTAGGATAAATGTGACCGTTGAGAGACAAACATATATATTTAAGAATATTGCATGTGTCTTCTTTAAATTTATTACATCAGGATTTACGTAAACAGCTGTTATTAAGATAATGAGACCTCATGGTTTAGGTTAGGCATGGTATCTTCACGTGGTGAGTAATGTAAATTCAAGGGACGTAATAATTCTCGTGTAATTTATTCATTTAATTGTTATCGTATAACACGTTTATGTGGAAATATAATGTGCTACAAGTTTAAATACAGTGTAAGAACGTTCGCATTTGCCACAAGGCTAAGAACTTGTGCGTACCACGGCGAAAATATAACTATACAAGTAAATAAACATTAATATTTTCATTGTCTTCGTGTGAGGCAGGCTACCTTTCAGAAAAACGAAAATCCCAACCGAAAAAGTACCTGTTACACAGAATAAAGGTGTATGTTTCACTCATTTTCCAGAGCTGTTGATGAGTTGTGCTTTTGACTTTCTTGTTACACTGATTTGCAGCAGAGCGTTTTGTTGTCGATACAGAATAAGTATAAAAGTTGACAGTAACCAATGGAACCTACATATGGTTATTTCTTGGGTTCGTAATGTTGAGTACGCGCTGCCCTTTCTCCCCAAAATTAATATGAGTAAAAACCATTCCTCGGCAGTTTCTGTGAGTGTGGGAAGTAACTAATAGATCTGGCTGATCAGTGCATTAATATTTGGGAAACATGGGCTATTCCTAAACAAACAATGATACAATTTTTTGTACAGAAGAACGGGGTCAAGAAAGTCTTCGAAGAATAGTGCCTGAAGTGTCAAACAATAACAACAACAAAACCAAGAAAGCTACAGTATTTATGCCCATCTAGTGGTATAGAAGTGAAGTTTTTTGCACGTTTTTTGTCTCCATATTTGTATTAATGCATAATAATTATTTGTTGGGTACATTGACGAGTCAAGCACTGAAGCTTTGACTGCGTAGATCGCACTTCAAACTTACTTCTCCTAAAATTACGTAGACCTGACTTAAGAGTTATGATGCGATTACAGGTTTCAGTGATCTCACCTGTAAAAATTAATACAACATTTGTAAATATTTCATATTTACAAAAGGTACAGGCTCATCATGTCTTTGCATTACACGGCTCAGACGGAGGAAACAGTTCGCCACTTTGTGTGACGTCATCGGAGGTACAGTACGGCCTGTACATTACGAAGGCAGTGGTATTTAGCAAGGTCTAGTCTATATACACAGATCTGGTCACGCTCCCAGAATTCTTTGCGACAGCGGCCATATTGGAACCAAAGTCCTCCACAGTGCATTATACAGTGCAGTGAGATTAAGTTGTCATGGGTTATTGAGCCGCTCTAAATTGTAGAATCATTCTTGTAAAGGGGACAGGTTATTTATATTCCCGAAAGATAAGATCAGGAGGGCAAAATGGGTTCATAATTGGTGACCTGGTAAGAAGCAGCCCACAGAACATTCGCAGTTGTGTGAACATAGTAGAATATAACCTTTCCTAGATAAAAAAATATATAATAACCATATTTAATTGTATTTGCTTTTATGGTGTAATCGTTAGTGTGATTAGCTGCCACCCCTGGAGGCCCGGGTTCGATTCCCGGCTCTGCTACGAAATTTGAAAAAAGGTGCGAGGACTGGAACGGGGTCCACTCAGCCTCGGGAGGTCAACTGAGTAGAAGGGTATTCGATTCCCACCTCAGCCATCCTCGAAGTTGTTTCCCGTGGTTTCCCACTTCTCCTCCATGCTAATGCGGGGTTGGTACCTAACTTAGGACCACGGCCGCTTCCTTCCTCTTCCTTGTCTACCCCTTCCAGTCGTCTCATCTCCTGACAAGACCCCTGTTCAACACAGCAGGTAAGGCAGCCTGGGCGAGGTACTGGACCACCCTCCCAGTTGTATCCCCCGACCCAAAGTCTCACGCTCGAGAATACTGCTCTTGAGGCGGTAGAGGTGGGATCTCTCTCTGAGTCTGATGGAAAAACATCCCTGGACGGAAAACGGATTAAGAAAGAAAGAATGAGAGAAAGAAATAAGGTAAATTTTGCATACCTCATGCTTATTCTTATTCTTATTATTACTCTTACTTTTTTCTTATTTGCTTTACGTTTCACCGACACGGATAGGTGTTATGGCGATGATGGAACAAGAAAGGCCTAGGAATGGGAAGGAAGCGGTCGTGGCCTTAATTAAAGTACAGCCCCAGCATTTGCCTGGTGTGAAAATGGGAAACCACGGAAAACCATCTTCAGGACTGCCGATAGTGGGGTTCGAACCCACTATCTCCCAGATGTGAGCTCACTGCTGCTATTTTTCTTCTTCTTCTTCTTATTATTATTATTATATAAAACGTATATCACCGGAAAAATGGCTGCGGGTCTTGGGTCACGTAGTTATCAGTTTGCATTCGGGAGATCGTGAGTTCGAACTACACTGTCGCCAGCCCTGAGGATGGTTTTCCGAGGTTTCCTATTTTTCACACCAGGCAAAGCTGGGGATGTACCTTAATTAAGGCCACGGTCGTTTCCTTCCCACTCCTAGCTCTTTCCTCTCCCATTGTCGCCATAAGACGTATCTGTGTCGGCACGACGTAAAACGAATTGTAATATCATGTATTTGTACATTATAACAGTAAACTTGTGTCGTCATCCCGTGGCGGTACGCTCTCTTTTACAGACACATCCGCAATAGATTTGAGCTGCATGTACCATTTCAACCATATACCATTCTTAAATTTCCGGCAGTACCCGGACCCCGAGGACGGCAGTTTATTACACTAACCGTTACGTTACGAGAGCAGTTTATTAAAATACGCGTTTATTCCTGTTCCGGTCTAGAAAGCCAAGAATAACGGCCTAGGGGATTCGTCGTGCTGACCACACGATACCCCGTAATCTGCATGCCCTCGGGCTGAGCAGCGGTCGCTTGGTACGCCAAGGCCCTTCAAGGGCTGTAGTGCCATGGGGTTTGGTTTTTAAAATTTCTGTTACTAGAAATGTGGCCTAAATTTCTTGCTTTAATATTTATTATAATTGGGCTAATGTTGTGTTACTCCTTAGCCTATATGTAATTATTTAATGTTAACCGTCAATACTTCTTTGAGCATTATATTTGTTCATGTGTAGGTACCCTAAATTAGGATTACTGGCTGAAAAAATTGATTATGATAAATTTGTACTACTACTACTACTACTACTAATACTACTAATACTAATACTACTAAAATGTTGTTATTCCTCCCCTGAAGGGGGAGGCGGGCCTCTTAGACGGTGACGCCGTCTCTCAGGCCGGGATATTTACGGTGTAGCAGATACAGGGAGAAGGTGCGGGGGGGAGGGTTTGCGGCCGTGGCCAATACTAAGAACTGTCCCGGCATTCGCCTTAGTCCAGGAGAATGGAAAACCGCGGAAAACCATTCTCAGGGCAGCCAACGGTTGGGGTCAGCCGTGAGGTCCAGCCCTGTCCCGTCTCCCGAATGCAGAGCCGTGGCCACCCCTCCTCTGCTCGGTTGGCCGGTCAGACTGCAGAGCTCTTGGACCACGAACCAGGCGTGGCCACTAATGGGCCACCCACCCTGCATCTACCGACTAATGTTTGTCATATAGTCTGCGCCATTGCAACTGCTCACATTACATGAAAACCGAGTGCTTATACATGACAAAATGTATAAATCTTTGAATTATTTCACAATTCCCAGGTTATGGTCAAACTAATTACATGTAATCAAAGGCAAAAGGTTAATTTTAACAGGTTTTTTTTGTTCTTAAATCCATTTTTATATCCGAAATTCGTCTGTATCCAACTCGGAGGTACTGTGGGGAACGCCCAATTTTAGTCCCAGTATGGTGTTTCCATATGTAACATGCATGTCCTGACCTATGTATATTGACCTTGGCATTTTGATGTGTTTCCAGGCCTGGTAGGGTATATAAGAGGTGTGAACATCGTAAGATGTTGAGTGATCACAGTGCAGGACGTGGGGATGCCGTGTGAGATAACGTTATCAGCCCATCATAGAGTTTGAAAGGGCGCACATTGGGGCCATTGGAAGGAAAAGCTGGCAAAAAGCCCAAAATGAAATCCCAGAATTCTTTGTAAAACGTTCATTTTTCAATAAGTTGAAGACCACGTGAAACATATCTCGATAAGGAAATTATGTAACAAATACTGTGCTCCTCGTTGCGCAGGTCTCAAATGGCACGTCACACTCACAAGACTCAGAGAGTAGCTGATAAGCGGAGAGGAGTGCTGTGTTTCCAAGTTGTTAACATCCATTCTGCGTTCATCTACGAAATACAGTATTAATCACAATGTTTTCGTCACCTTGAGGCATACAGTTTAATACTACACTATGTTTAAGTTGTTTATTTAAGGAAAAGAAGCAGAAAGTATTAAATAGGGAAAACTACATATTTCGTTAGGATTACAATATAGTTTTTTAGTTACAGTTCTATGATTTCAGTTAGCTTCCGGGCACGTCCGGGCTAGAATTTTAACTTTTTATGTTACTCAAGTTAGTCGTGTTGTGAGAACATTAATAAAATTTGGCAATATTTGCGTAATTATGCTGTATATTACTTCCCTTATTTTGAATATTTAAGTAACTGTATTCTATTCTTTATTTTTTCATCAGGATATGGCTGTACTGATATTTTCTTAACAAGGCGGACGCTGTATTATGCAGTAAGAGATGCAAGGAAGAAAAAGTAGAAGATGAATTGTGCGTCTTGAAGTAATTTGTGAAAAACGCTCGAAATCCACTGAAAATCTAACGTATGAGTTACGTAAGAGATTTAAGGTTATAGACCCTACTGCAAACGATATCCAGTGGACAAATCGGAGCAACTGGCTAATTAAATCATATGCTTTGGATAAAGCTAAATTATTTATCTGGGAATAGCCGTAGTAACCAATGATACCAACCGTTCACAAAATATTGATTCACGGCCCTGAAGTAATTTCCAGTGCTTTGCTTCCTATTGAACTATTACGAGAAGAATCACAAGATGCCAGCAATAAGTGTTCAAAAGGTGTAGAGAAGTTTCACAAGAAAATGTGCGAGAGAAGACTAATTACGATGTGCATAATAAGCTCTTGATAGCATCTGACCCATACACTTCAAGACTGGAAGAATTACACACAAAATGAAAGACATCTACTGATAAAGAATTTTTTGATAATTATGTTGCTGCCACTAAACATTAACTCTGGTTGTGAAAGTGAGTCAAGTAGTAAGAGTTCATATTCTGACTAAAACCATATTTAAAGTGTTAATTAGTTATGTACAATAAAATAAGCGATTGTTTTGTTATTAACATGTGTTTCAGTGAATTAAGTTACAAAAATACCGTCCATATAATTTTTTCAACTTTTTCCCCATTCGGCCCCACTGTGTGGCGGGTCGAATCGTGTAATATCCTGATTTGTAGAGCATTCGGATGTGACAGTGACTGCAAGAGAACGTGAGGACAAGCGTGCTGGTCGTCAAGTTTCCGGTCGGTCACGTCTGATCCCCACAAGGGAGGATCGCCGTAATGTGCAACAAGCACATCGTAACCCTTCCCTATCTCCGCCTGCCATCCGAGAACAAATAATGGACTGTCCGCAACATTCTGTGTCATCCCGAACCATTAGTCGGGGACTAGCAGCAGCCGGACTGGGGAATTGCCATCCCATGCGCATGCTGCCGTTAATACCACAACACAAATGGTTGTATTTGGAGTGGTGCCGTGAAAGTGAAGCATGGAATGCTGATGAATGGTGTCGCATTGTATTCGGCGATGAATTGCGGTTCTGCACTGCCCCAGATGACCATCGTGTTCGAGTATGGAGGCGAGCTGGGCAGAGGTCCCTTTCTTCTAATGTTTTGGAGAGGCACAGTGCCGTTACCCCTGGCGTCATGGTGTGGGGAGCCATCGGGTATGAGTTCAGGTCACTGCTGGTAGTGATTGAGAGAACTTTGATGGCACAATGGTACTTTACGGACATTCTGCGTCCTCGTGTATCACCTCTCATGTGACAGTATCGTGGTGCCACTTTTCAACAGGACAATGCTCGTCCACACACAGCACGTGTCTGTATGAACTGTCTGCTTGATGTTGAGATACATTATTGGTCAGCAAAATCCCCTTATCTGTCTTCGATAGAACAAGTGTGGAACCAGCTCGGATGTTTACTACGTCCCAGTGACAATATCTCGGATATCAAGAACCAGTTACAGCATTTGTGGGACAGCTTGCCTCTGAAGAGGATACAACGGCTTTATGACACCCTTCCCAAACGAATAAGTGCTTACAGTCAGGCCAGAGAGGGTGGCTCGTACTGTCAAATTGTTTGTCAATTTCACTCGATTTTGTAATCACCGAAATAACATCACATACCCTTTCAACACGTGAAGTTCCATTTCATTTTCTCCTACACGTCTAGGTGCTTCAATTTGTTTGTCAGACAGTATATTTTCAATACCAATGATAATTATATCATGAGAGTTGTTCTTGAGGAATGAGATGATGAATATTTTGTTGGTGATGAGAAGATACCGACTCAACATTATGAAGACAACATTGTTCTCATCGCCACTGATGAGCGTATTTACTAGTATCAAAAATATGATTACTAGAATGGAGTGAAGATTAACAGGTAAGGCAAACTTATTATTGTCGATTAAGCCAAGAAATTTTCCTGCTAAGACTTCTTCAAACACCTGGAAATATTTTAGGAAATTCACTACCTCAGATGACCATCGTCTGGGAGTATGGAAGCGAACTGGGCATAAGTCAGTTTCTTCCAATGTTTTGGAGAGACACAGTTCCGTTATTCCTGGCATCATGGTGAGATATGTGCAATCACGTATGATTGCAGGTCACGGCTGGTAGTGATAGAGAGAACTCTGACGGCACAACAGTACTTCACGGACATCCTGCCTCCTCGTGTGTAATCGCTCATGTGACAGTATCGTGGTGCCACTCTTCACCTGGACAATGCTCGTCCACACGTGACACATGTCTGTATGAACTGTCTGCTTGATGTTGGTTTAGTCATTTCGGTAATACACGTTAGTTTAAGAGAGTTGTAGTGGCGAAACATGTAATTTGTGGAAGGAAGCTTTTAACTTCTTATCAGTGAATATTGCAGTAGAACGGTTGCTCATTTTTTCGCACTTAATTTTGTTGTCAATAAAATCCCATGTCATGCCAATCATGTGTGTCATTTATTACCTCTCTACCTCCAACATGCCCTGAAGTATCGCCTCGTTAAATGTTAACGGACATTTGGGTCACCCTGCATAACATGCAAAAAAACAAAAGGGGCCTGATTCATCGAGGTGGAAGAGGATTAACATGAATTGAGGATCATACGTAAAGACATCTTGCAACGAGGCCGTATAAATAAGAATCCTGAAGGTCTACAGAGTTTTAGAACAAGACCTACAATGAAGACAGGCAAGACGTGGACCAAAGAACGGAAGAAGGCTCACCGAAGAAGGATGCGGGAGTACTGGGCGAGTATTAAAGCTCAAGACAGAAAATATTGAAATAGCGTGGTCCATACCTGGCAGAAACGAAAGAAGAAATAATAATAATAATAATAATAATAATTATTATTATTATTATTATACCGGTTGGCACACCCCGACCCCGCAAATTTAAATTGTGCGCCAATTGAAACTCATCTACAGGAGAAAAACTGAACTTTAAAAACTGCATTAATTCAGCTGTTTCTCCGAAGAGGGCTCTGTGTGAATTTTGATGTGTTTTTGTTATTGATCAAGAAGTATGGGCGTTCTCTACCTGATGTCTCTACTAAAAACTATGAGTACGCACTCTGGTGCAATGGAATGAACTTTCTTGAAGAAATTCTGTATTCATAAGTTTTGTCTTTACTAAATTTTGTTCTGTGGTTTGAGGGTTGGCAATATAAATCCTTTCCTTCCGCCAGTTTTGAAATTAGCCAATCATAAATTTCTGTAATTAATTTCCCACCAATAAGGTGTTTCTTCATCGTCTTGTGTATTAGTTTTTGCTGTTAGCCAATAAACGTTTGTGGGCGGGTTGTTATCATTCATGAAAGGTTTCGAATGTTCCACGAGGGTATATAAACTGCTGATTTTCTTGTCTCGGGGCCACTTCAGTAACATCTTTCTCAGTGTATGAATATGTAGCAGGGGGCGGGAAGCGCCTCTTTCTTCAAACAGCAGTTCATCTACAAGGTAATGGCCTGTTAACATCTTCATTTCTTGCTAGCTCAGCAGTTTACTCTCGGGGAGGGTTCGAAACCTTTAATATATAACCAATTCCTTTGAAATGTAAATTAACTTTTCTGTGTATGTAAAAACTTCAAATCTCTTTTACTGTAAAGCAGGGATAGAGAGTGCTTCACCCTCTCGAACTCCCCTTCATTTTGAAATTGAGGTGACTACGTTTTCATAACCGTTTCTTCTCTCCCTTATGCATTAACGTTTTCTCATACGGGTCACCTCCCTAGCTTGGGATTAGTCCCTGTATATCGGCCTAGAGCCACTTAGGTTTTTAAAATGTGTATTTAGGAGTGCTGTTTCACGCCTCCAGTCCTCTCTGTACCTTGGGCCAGTAACGTAACCTGTTGTTTTTTTCTTTGCGAAGGACCCGGTAGGTTGGGTACTAGTTACCCCTGTTAATTTATAGGATGCATTAAGGGCAGTTGAATGTGAAATTTGTTGCAGCCTTTGAGAGGCTTGTAAAATTGAGAGCTGGTATGCTCTTTTCCTAAACATTGTAAGTAGGAGCTACTGCTCCTTTGAACGATGGGATTTTCTACCCCTTTGTACATTTGGTAACTTGGTAAAGTTGAGCTAATCGCTCAAAGATTGTGAGTGTGGGGCTCGAAGCCCAAAACCTGGTAAAAAAAACCTAAAACCGGAAAAATTATTTTGTACCTGCCTTACGTTGTTATTTCACCCAGTGGAAATTGTTGAATGTTGTTATCTGTTATTTGTTGATTTTGAAAAGAAAATATAACCTTTGTTAAAGTTTTAAATTAACTTTAACTCTGTAGTTGAGACCTATTCCAGCCCGCACCTTCTTTCACCTCTGCTGTTCCACAGATACCTCGGAACAAGTGGTAGCAGAGCGTGGTTGAATGGGTCTCAATTTAGCCCCTTTTGATGGCTAAACATTGGTTTCGATTCTAACTCTAACAATTTTCTCAGTTGCTGGCATTTTTTTTTCTTTTATTTTTCTAAAAATTTTCTGTCGTCATGTCCGGCCCTCGCGACGTCCTCCATCCCGGCTATTTGCGCAAGGAGGAATTAATCTATGAATTAACAATTAGAAATGTGCAATCTGGAGGCACGGTTGCAGTAGATTCCAATAAGCTTAAAGAGTCCCTTGATTTGCCTGTTTCAATCCCCACTTTGGGAGAAAAAGGGATTGACGATGCTCACTCCACGATCACTGACAATACTACTGAGCTAGCATCTGTAGTTAGTTTCTTTGAAGTAAGTGACCCATCTCCTAATCAACTCAAAAGAGTACAGGCCAGGCTGTACCACTTTTATAATAGAGTGTGTGATCTATTGTCCCTGAAGTTAAATGACCTTCAGGGTATGGAAGCTAGTGCCGTTGCCGAAAACTTGTCGAAAATGTCTAGTAAAGTTAGCCATTTGTTATCTGGATCTGCTATTCCAAAAACCGACAAGCCTATGGTAGTAAATATTGTAAGAGGGGAGGATTCCTCTAAAGAGGAAGGAAGTAGTACTGTGGAGGCTACCCAACGAACATCTGCCCCATTAGAAACTGAGTCTGATCGTCGCACGTCCATTCCACCCTTCGTGTTAAATAATGCACCTTCTGAATCTGCTTCTCCGCCACTTAGGCCCCTTCCTACTACGTCACCGGGTTTCAGCAGTTTGCCCCATCCTTTAGCAATGTTGCTCAGAGGTATTTCTAAGTTTTCTGTTAACTCTACCAGTGACGTAATTTCATTCTTAAGGTTTTTAGTTGAGTTTCAGGATCATGCTCTTGTTTTTTCTCTTTCTCCGTGTCAAATTTTGCAGATCATTTATCCCTATGCAATTGGCGTTCTCTCAGACAAGATATTTAGGGCAATTGCTGAACAATCATCCATAGAAGACTTCCACGCCCATTTATTAGCAAACTTCATTCCGGCTAGGGCTAGGTCATCTCTAGTTCAAAAGTATTATTACAGAGTACAGCGCTTAGATGAAAATCTTGCCGATTTCATACAGGACATCAAATTCTATACTAGGGTGTTTGCTCTTCACTTCCCTGAATATCAAATTGTTCAGGCTATAGTGGAAGGAATTTCACCATCTTACAGGTCATACTTGTGTTTCGCGTCGTGTCCGCAAACTTTTGCCGAGTTAGAGGCTATGGCTGTCTCAGCGGAAGGAGTTAGATACGCCGATACCTTGCGTGTTGCGAAAGAACCCCCTCCATCCTCTAGTAGTTTTCGGCCTCCACCTCGCCGACCCGTCACACCCCGTAAATGTTATGCTTGCGGGTCGCCTGACCATCTTCGCAATAAATGTGATTAAGTCTAGTGGGACAAGGAATGGAGCAGGGTCATCTCAAGGCTGTTTTAAATGCGGCGCGTTTTCCCATATTGCCAAGAACTGCCCTAATGCTAACAGCACCCCCTCCTGCTCAACTTCGGGTGCAACTTCCACCAACAATCATAAGTGACTAGTGGCTTCGGCTGAGTCGGCTAACCCATCTTCCCGAGGCTCAGCCCCAAGTAAACCTGTCGAAATTTCAGGGAAAACTCAGTCTTCAAATTTATCTTTTGAAGGTCCCAAAGAATGTCTTAGGATTGCGGCGGATTCACACGCACCTGTTCCCTTTCTCAAAATTGAATTAAATAATGAACCTGTAACAGCTCTGTTAGATTCAGGCAGTGTTTGTTCCATTATTTCGGCTGAATGGTATTCCAAATTAAAACCTATTTGTAAACTTCCTGATTTTTGTTCGACTTCGGTTCAATATGTTTCGGTAAATTCCTCTCCATTAGAAATTTTAGGTTTTCTGTATGCCAAACTTCGAATATCTAAATTTACTTGGAAATTTAAACTATTTGTGGCTAAGCACTTGTCTTGCCCCATTATATTGGGAGCAGACTTCATGTCTCACACTGGTCTAGTGCTCGATCTTCAGAGCAAGTCGTGCACGTTCAAATTTGCTTCGAATTGTAAAATCCCCTTATTGAAATGTAGTTCCGTGTCATGTTCATCTGTTTCGCCTACCCAGGATCAGATGTTGTTAGATCTTAGACATCTACCTGAGGAGCAGGCTGATAGTATTCGTAAGTTGTGTCAGTCGTTTCCAGAGGTGTTCTCTGATACTCTTGGTGTTACTGACCTTATTGAATATAAGATTGAGGTTACGGATTCGATTCCAGTACGGTTTCCGCCTTATAGGCTGTCTCCACCTAAAACGAAAGCTTTGAAGGAAATCATTGTTCAGATGTTGAAGGATGTCATTATTCGGCCCTCTAAGTCGGCGTATTCTTCGCCTATTTTTCTAGTTCCGAAACCATAAGGTGGCTTGAGGCCTGCGATTGATTATAGGGCTCTCAATCGGAAGGTGGTGTTACAATCTGTGCCCCTTTCCGACCTTCATTCTTGTTTTTCATGGTTTCGTAAATCTACGTTCTTCACCATCTTGGACCTCAATCAGGCGTATACTCAGATCTCTCTAGCTGAAGAATCCAAATATCTGACAGCTTTTGCCACGGATTGGAACTTGAATGAGTACAACCGCGTGCCTTTCGGGCTCCCCACGGGAGCAGCTGTGCTTACGAGGCTACTAGACAGGGTCTTCTCCGACATTAAGTTTGAGTACTGGTACCACTATCTTGATGATGTCGTCGTATTTTCGGTGACCTTCAAAGAACACCTAGATCATCTGAAAGAAGTTCTCAATCGCCTTCGTAAGGCTGGGTTAACTGTGAATTTGTCCAAGGTCGCCTTCGCTAAGCCTTCCATGCGATTTCTAGGGCATATTGTATCGCCCGATGGTGTCGCAGTGGATCATTCTAGAACACAGGCCATCTGTGATTTCAAACCTCCTAAGGACATCAAAAGTATTGCCAGATTCATTGGCATGGCGAATTTCTTCAGGAAATTTATTCCTAACTTCGCTAACAGAGCGGCGCCCTTGAACCTTCTTCGTAGGAAAGGCGTCAAATTTAAGTGGACGCCTTCTCAACAAGCCGCTTTCGAAGACCTCAAATTAGCTCTCTGTAATGCCCTTGTCCTCGCTATGCCCGATTTCTCTAAGAAATTCATCGTCCAAACCGACGCGTCGTCGTCGGTGGTGGCAGCAGTCCTTCTTCAAGATACTGAACTAGGGAGGCGACCCATCGCCTACGCATCTAGGACACTTTCGGCTCAAGAAGCCAAGTATTCCATCTATGAACTTGAGGGTTTGGCTGTCTTGTTTGCTCTAGAAATGTTCCGCCTGTATCTGGAACATGTCAAGTTCGACTTGTAAACGGATAACCAAGCCTTAAGCTGGGTCCTAGCTAGGCCGCGTCGTACTGGTCGTATAGCACGGTGGGCCATCCGAATTTCTGCCTTCCAGTTTGACGTTAGGCATATTAGAGGAACTGAAAACGTGGTTGCTGACGGACTAAGCCGTATGTTTTCTAATGATGTAGAGACCTCCGAACAGGTTGATAGTTCTTCACCTTCCGAGTCCATACTACCTGTGGTTAATGCCATTCTAACAGATGCTCCCATGCTCTTTAGGGATATTGAAAAATATCAACGTGAAGACCCGACGCTGGCTCCGATAATGGAAACCCTTTCTTCTGGGGAACATGTCGTCCCTTATGTACTGAGTAATGGTGTTTTATGTTGCCCTTCGAGGCAGGATAAGATGATGGAAGTTGTAGTTCCAGCTGTTCTTGTGCCCATGATCTTCAAGTACTATCATGAGACCCCATTGGGGGGGCATTTAGGCATCTTCACAACTCGTGAAAAGATCCGTGAAATGTTCATCTGGAAAGGTATGGACGGTGAAATTCGTGAACTAGTAAAGGCTTGTAAATCTTGCTTGCTTAGTAAACCCACCATGTCCACCAAGGTAGGCCTATTGTCTTCTCATCAAGCATCGCGTCCAATGGAACGTCTGTATATCGACTACGTCGGACCCTTCCCCCTGTCAAAGGGGAATGCCAGCAAGTTCATTCTTGTGTGTGTAGATGGTTCACTAGATTTTCTTGGTTATTTCCGACTAAGCTAGCTACTGCTCAGTCCACCATTTCCTGTTTAAATTCTATCTTTGCTTCTTTTGATCCTTGTCAATATATCGTGTCCGACAACGCTAAAGCTTTCACTTCAAATCTTTTCCGTAAATTTTGTTTTGATCTAGCCATCTCGCATGTAACTACTTCTGCGTACTATCCTCAACCATCTCTAGCTCAACGGGTCAATCGTAATCTCAGGTCGGCTCTTATTGCCTATCATCATGAAGATCATTCTAGGTGGGACTCGTCCCTGCATTGGTTAGCTTTCGCCTTGAAATAGGCGGCTCATGAATCTCATAAGTTTACTCCAGCTTCCTTGATGTTTAAGTTTGTAGCCCACACGCCGCTCTCTAACCTTTGGTCTCTTGGTGACATTCTGCCGGAGACAATAGATCCAGATAATATTAGAGATCTTTGGAAGAAGGCTAAGGCCAATCTTAAAGTTCCTCATGAAAAGGTTAGGGAAAGGTATGATCGTGGACGGAGACCCACCCATTTGAAAGTAGGCGACCAGGTTATGGTCAAGAATTTTGTTCCCGCGGGCAAGCTTGCCCCCAGATTTCACGGGCCGTGCATCATTTTAGGTTTCCTTACCCCAGTGACGTTGTTACTAAGCATCCAGCCACCGAGAGGATATTTAGGGTTCACCTGTCGCCGGTGAAACCTGTGTAATTTCCGGGCTAACCTTGTCTTTATAATTTTGTAAGAATTCTGAAGGTTATATTTTTGGTTTCATTTTAAGGCCTTCTGCCCCTTATACTTTTTTCATTTGGTTGAATCTGCCTTGTATCAATTTTGTAAAACCCCCTCCAAGGGTACTCTGCTGTCCTCTCCATCCGGCCATTACCACGCCCCCGTCTCCTGCTAAACCACACCAGTGGCATAATGAAATAAAGGTTCCACGCCGCTGGCCCCTCAGCCTCAACTCCAAGACAGTACCCTAAAACATTATACTTCTACAAAAATTCTGCCGCCGAGATCTTAATGTTTCAGTGACCCGCAGCCGTGTGGCGCCGTACCACCACTGAGGTGGGGTACGGGCCCACTCCACTCCAGTGAGGTCAACCTGTGTACGGCGAGCCGGAGTCCTCCTCCCGGCCAAGGCTGATGTGCTGCGCACCACCTGCAAACTGCTCGAGGACTGTAAACAATCGTCGCGTGTGCGGCGTGCTTCGCCATGACTACCCCTCTCATTGTAGCGGGAGAGGCGTATCTCTGCGTATTTGAGGGGTCCGAGCGGCCTCAGTGATACATCGGCAGCGGCGGCAGGACTTGCCGTCAAGATGAAGCAGCATGTAACAATTACTGGGACATTTTATATCTGCATTTTACGCATTTTGGCTGCAGGTCAACCATGATGGACTTACAATATATCCCTTGTAAGAATTAATGTTTTTGGTTTCGACATAGTACCACTTTGAAAATTTGAATAACTACAACAGGGACACTCTCAACCGGAGTTCAACTAACGTCTGAACAATTACTTCAAACAAGAAAAAAAGGAGAAGGAGGTTTTGATGCTTTAAATGGTTTTTGCTTAAATTCTGCTCAAGACTTTGAAAATTCCTAAGGTCTCCTCCAAAATTCTTATGCAAATCTATTTCAAACGCGGCTGAAATTTAATTAATGTCACATTATCTACAACCATCTGGGACTTCGTTTTGGTAAATAATTTTCTTCAACTGTTTGCTGTGTCACCCTTGGAAGGTCTTTTGGGGGGGGGAGGGCTGTACCGGTTGGTACACCCCGACCCCGCAAATTTAAATTGTGCGCCAATTGAAACTCATCTACAGGAGAAAAACTGAGCTTTAAAACCTGTATTAATTCAGCTGTTTCTCCGAAGAGGGCTCTGTGTGAATTTTGATGTGTTTTTGTTATTGAACAAGAAGTATGGGCGTTCTCTACCTGATGTCTCTACTAAAAACTATGAGTACGCACTCTGGTGCAATGGAATGAACTTTCTTGAAGGAATTTTGTATTCATAAGTTTTGTCTTTACTAAATTTTGTTCTGTGGTTTGAGGGTTGGCAATATAAATCCTTTCCTTCCGCCAGTTTTGAAATTAGCCAATCATAAATTTCTGTAATTAATTTCCCACCAATAAGGTGTTTCTTCATCGTCTTGTGTATGAGTTTTTGCTGTTAGCCAATAAAAGTTTGTGGGCGGGTTGTTATCATTCATGAAAAGTCTCGATTGTTCCACGAGGGTATATAAACGGCTGATTTTCTTGTCTCGGGGCCACTTCAGTAACATCTTTCTCAGTGTATGAATATGTAGCAGGGGGCGGGAAGCGCCTCTATCTTCAAGCAGCAGTTCATCTACAAGGTAATGGCCTGTTAACATCTTCATTTCTTGCTAGCTCAGCAGTTTACTCTCGGAGAGGGTTCGAAACCTTTAATATGTAACCAATTCCTTTGAAATGTAAATTAACTTTTCTGTGTATGTAAAAACTTCAAATCGCTTTTACTGTAAAACAGGGATAGAGAGTGCTTCACCCTCTCGAACTCCCCTTCATTTTGAAATTGAGGTGACTACGTTTTCATAACCGTTTCTTCTCTTCCTTATGCATTAAAGTTTTCTCATACGGGTCACCTCCCTAGCTTGGGATTAGCCCCTGTATATCATCCTAGAGTCACTTAGGTTTTAAAAATGTGTATTTAGGAGTGCTGTTTCACGCCTCCAGTCCTCTCTGTACCTTGGACCAGTAACTTAACCTGTTGTTTCTTTTTCTTTGCGTAGGACCCGGTAGGTTGGGTACTAGTTACCCCTGTTAATTTATAGGATGCCTTAAGGGCAGTTGAATGTGAAATTTGTTGTAGCCTTTGAGAGGCTTGTAAAATTGAGAGCTGGTATGCTCTTTTCCTTAACATTGTAAGTAGGAGCTACTGTTCCTTTGCACGATGGGATTTTCTACTCCTTTGTACATTTGGTAACTTGGTAAAGTTGAGCTAATCGCTCAAAGATTGTGAGTGTGGGGCTCGAAGCCCAAAACTTGGTAAAAAAAACCTAAAACCGGAAAAATTATTTTGTACCTGCCTTACGTTGTTATTTCACCTAGTGGAAATTGTTGAATGTTGTTATCTGTTATTTGTTGATTTTGAAAAGAAAATATAACCTTTGTTAAAGTTTTAAATTAACTTTAACTCTGTAGTTGAGACCTATTCCAGCCCGCACCTTCTTTCACCTCTGCTGTTCCACAAATACCTCGGAACAATAATAATAATAATAAAAATAATAATAATAATAATAATAATAATAATAATAATAACATAATCACATTATTACGATCATAATGTCTCAACTATCATGCGTAGGATTTTCATGTGACATTATTTACTCTCTCTGCGTGTGCATTTTAACAATCTGTTTTGCTCTACCAGTACCGAGATCGACCATATTTACTACTAGGTGATCAATGGCCGATTTATATTTGATATTGTCAACCAAACATCTTATATGAGAAAAGTGATTCTCAACATTCTGACTTCGTAGGACTTGAAGTGCCTAATTTTACTTTAATTCGACACTTTCAAAGTTAGATCACTGTGATTGAATCCGGTATCTTGGATTTCATAGTCTAATCAACTGAAACACACTAGAAATGTCCAGGCACGAAATAAAAGTCCGTGACGAAAAGAGAATCTTATTTTAAAAAAGTTAAGATTAATATGCCTGTTTTGAAACATGGAATATAGCACATCAGAAACTGATTACTTCAATTGACCTTAGATTTCCTGATAGCGTTACTTGAAATTAGTACATTGATCTCAGTCCCCAACTATCAAATGTAAATTTTTTACTCCATGAAGAAATCTCTAGTTACGAAACTCACCATCAGCAAGTTGATGGAACAGAGCTGCAGACACGTTCCAGTTGAGTTAGAGTTTGGCAAACTACGTGATATCATTTGCATGAAAATAGATCTTATGGACTACCAATGCTTGCGAATAATCAGAAGGAAACCTGTGTAAGAGATTACTCAAGTCAAACATATCCATTGCTGCCAAAGGTTAAACGGGAGCTTTACTCACGCTCAAAGTACATAAATATATTAATTACAAGTCCAAATTCTATATAATTAATATTGATTCATTGTTATCATGTTTTAAATATTTTAACAGCCGTATATTCACACCTATTATGTGAAATAAGATTCAATTAGGATACATGATCTTCGTAATTCTTTTAAAAAGATAGCAAGTGAAAATTCTGTTGTCACCAAACCTTAGAACTCATCTTGAAATGCCCCATATCTCGGTAATAGACCAGAGAAAAGACATCAGAAACAGAAGAAGTTAAAATTTGAATTTGGCAAGTGAAGGCCAGAGTTAATCAAATGGAGAAAGTTCTTTATAGTCTAAACAGACTAATTACAAAATATTACGTTGGAAATTAATAATGTTTACGAAGGAAAAGAGAGATACAAAAGTTTGAAGAATGCGTAAGAATAAGTAGATTACAGTGTGGTAGGATAATAATAATAATAACAATAATAATAATAATAATAATAATAATAATAATAAATAACCGTTTTAAGTTTCACTAACTACTCGTATTTTTATCATTCTCGGACCCGATGATGTGTCTATCTATTTTCTCACAGGAGTGCATTTACGATGTGGTAAACTTACTGGCATGAGTCTGACGTATATGAGCTCTTTTAAATCACCGGTGTGAGTCGTGATCAAATCCACTAATCTGGGCTCAGAAAGCAGCGGATCTACCCTCTGAATCATTTATCGCGACCGGAAAAATGACAGCATTCATCAATAAAAGCTTTTGACCGTAACAGTGTTCTTTGGTTTGAATTGTTTTAGTACAGATGCATTGGCAAGGTAGTCATACAGGGTCTGATTCGTGGGTCCGTAGGTTCGATCCTGGCGGAGGTTCTTGTTTTTGAATGGCGATAAAATATTTTGGTGCCGGTACCGATACTCCATGACATTTTTGTGACTTGTTAAAAATCTCTGGTTCCGTGAAATTAACTGAACTCAGTCATAGGAACGGTCCAGTAGACTACCAACTCGTTGTAAGATGGAAGCACAATGGAAGTTTCGAAATTGGTATGCAAGCCCAGCCGGCATCATTTTGAACATCCACATTTCAGTAGCTCAGGTCCTGTGATTCAGTTTCAGTGTGACTGTTTATGCAAAGAGACAGAGAAAGTAGGTCACAGAATGAGGCAATAGTTAAGCAAATACATTGATTGCTGTGAAGGAGGTTTTGATAGTGTAGCAAAGAAAATCTTGACATTATCCAGTGATCCTGTGATAGAAATTGAATTCAAGTCGGAAAGATTTCTTGTATTATCGTCGATAATACTGACTTTTAAATTTCCGTTTATTTTGTGAATTAATTATTCTCATGAAAGTCAACTCTACTACACTTGACGATGCACTCCTAATCTTATCTCTGTGGCGTTACTAATATTTCCTTATATAGAATGAACATTACCCTATTTCCTAGTTTTTAAATTGCTAGAGGGGGCATACAGTTTGATAATGATCTATAATATTAATAGATATTGCCTTAGGAACTCTTTAATTCACCATTTCTGATTTCGTATTTTATTTCCTTGTGGTAATGCATTTAATATCCTAATTCAGCCATATTTTTCATTCCATTTCATTTATATATGACTGAATTGTATAAATCAGTTTGATACATAAAAGAAAATTCATTTTATAGTGATGGGATCTTGAATCTTATATACTAGCAAATGTACCCGTGCTTCGCTACGGTATTCTAAATTGTATACGGATATCGACGTAAAGACTGTGCGTACAGTAAATGAGATTGTTTTAAAATTGCATGTGTCTTAGCCTTATCCGAGAAATAGCATGGGGAGGTCCCTATACGTTGTTTCCAATGTAAAGTGAGGGTTGCGGAGTGGTGATGATACCGGCAGGCTCACTTGCCTACCGCCATTCATAATCGAGTTGGCAAGTTTACATTATAATTGCAGGCCCCATTGCCTACTGCGCGGTCACAATCGGTTTGGGGAGTTTTAGTTACAATGGCAGACCCATTTCCTACTTTCAGACAGATTACAGTTGAGGAGGTTTTATTATAATAGCAGGCAACGTCCCTACCACCAGTAAAAATTGAGTTGTGCATTTATTATTACAATGACAGGCCCTTTTTACTGCTGCCAGCCAGCTTAATGTCAGTCACACAGGATTACTGAGTTTCCATGAAAATAGCAGGCCACTATGCCTAATGCTAGTCAAATTTTAGTTTGGAACATTTGTTTATAATGGCGGGCACCCTGGCCTGGAGCCAAACACAATAGGGTAGGGGACTTTCGAACAAAACTGCATGATCCCTTGCCTTCTGCAAGAAAATTCAAGAAGTGAATTATTCATTAAAATGGCAGGCCCTCCTTACTAATGCCAGTTACACAGGAGTTGGAGAAGGACCCCATTCCTACTGCCAGCAGTCAAAGTCGGTGTAGGGAGTACTGATTACAATAGCAGACACACCCTTTCTCGATCGCTACAAATCGACATCAATGAATATATATAGATGAACATAGGAAAGTATATGCATGTTTACAATATTGCAGACCTTCATTTACAGATTAACTGCTGCCAAACGGTACGTCATATTGACAAAGGATTGTACCGTAAAGCGCAGTATTTCGCGATCTAAGTGGCTGGTCCTATGATATTTTCTCGCATCTCATCTATTCATGGGTCAGATTGAGTCAGAAACGTTGAATAGGTTGAAATTTGTGTAAGATTATCTTACATTGCATTACTTTTCGGATAATTATGTGACATAGCATTTGGCTTACATATGGGTACTGGGTGGGCCAATGTTCGTGTAGAGTTTGATCATACTATCTTTCCTGTAAGTGATGAAAGTATGAATTATACAGGTAAAGAGTTCAAATATACTTAAAATAGAGAAACAGAGACGAATCTAACGTATAAGCGATATAGATACGACAAAAAGTCATAAGACCAAGGTTGAAGATCACTTCTAATTCAAGGAAGATTGTGCCATCCGTTATGTGATAGGACTTCCCATTTATCCCACGAAATACCTAGAAACGAAGGTATGCACGATAATTAAAATTGCTTCCATATTTCGATATTCTTCGGGGATAAAAAAAGGAAAAAATTAAAGATCTGTGAAGTTTTTCGTTCGTTACAGGCTGAAACATAAAATTTGGCCAAATTTCAATTTTCTTGCTTGTCTGGCTGATTATGCTGCAATCAGGATTTTGAGTGAGGGGGTAAAAATTATGACTTTCAGGAAATTAAACCAAAAAATATGCAGACGATCATTATTACCCCTCAAACGGGTATCTGTACGAAAATTTCACCAAAATAGTCAATGTACAGGCACACACAGTCGATACGATTTTATTTATATAGATAGATAAGGAATCTGCTCCACGTACAACACATTTTGGCTACGTCCGCTGGACTTAACCTGCAAAACCAACCGTTCATGATATCTCACTTATTAATCCTCCTGTCGAAAAATTCACATGAGAACAAAAGTTTTAGAAATGGATTTCCATTAAGGATTGTAGATTTCGATTAATTTCGGATGTGCATATTTTGAGGAAGTGCAAAATCATGGTTCCGGTTTCGGATAAACCCCCAGTAAATTTAGGTATTCAGAAATAATATTGCTCCTAAAACCTATACAAGGACAGGTGGATTCTAAATATCAAGTTTGGTAGAAATATATTCAGTAGTTTTCAATTTATAAAAACTCATACAATCAAACCGACAAGCAGACACCAAAGTTAAGAAATATGCAGATGATCATTATTACAACTGAAACGGATAACTGTACGAAAATTCCGCCAAAAGAGCCAATGTATAGACAGACGGTCGTTGTGATTATATTTATATGGATGACAGATAAGCATGGGCACGTTTGAAAGTGCAAACCTTCATTTCGAGATTTACTGCTCCTAAACGGTACATCATACCAACAAACGGTTTGCACCCTCAGACGTCCCTTTTATTGCTCTACATGTTTGTTGTTAAAACATTTTCTCGTATCTCACATATTTATGGGTTCGATTGAGTTACGTTATTTGAATGGGGTGAAATCTGGGTACATTTTCATCATTTTACATTATTTTTCACATACTTATGTGGAAGCTAGAATCACGATATTGGGTTCGCATATAGCCATTGTTCGTGTCAATGTGCGTGCCAAATTCGATGATTCTACCTTTCCTATGAGTGTGTCAAACTAAGTAATACACGCGTAAAAAGCACAAAATTTACGAACCATCGAAATATACAGCCAAATCTACCCTATAAGGGGGAGAGAGAGAGATACGACAAAATATAACAGGACCAAAGTTGTAGATCACTCGAAATTGAACGGAGATCGTGCCATCCGGGTTGTGATAGGACTTACCGTTTAGCCGCGAAATACCTCGAAACGAAAGTCTGCACCGTCATTAAATTGCCTATATTTCGATATTTGGCATAAAAAGTGAAATATTTAAAGAACTTGGAATTTTTCCGTAGGTTACCGGCTAAAACGTATAAATTTGCTTAATTTCAATTTTTCAGCTCGTGTGGCAGATTGTGAGGCAATCTTGATTTTGGGCAAGGAAGGGGGGGTAAAATTTAGGACTTCCAGGAAAATATAGCTAAAGAATATGCAGGTGGTCATTATTACCCCTTAAACGGAAAGCTGTACGAAAATTTCGCCAAAATAGTCAATGCACAGACACACGGTCGTTACGATATTATTTTTCTAGATACATAAGGAATTTGCTCCACGTATAGGGCCCAACACCTTTTGGGCTATGTCCGCTAGACTTAGCCTGAAAACCGACCTTTCATGTTATCTCCCTTATTAATCCTCCCGTTGAAAAATGCACATGAGAACAATAAATTAGATTTGGATTTCCAAACAGTTTGATCGATTTCCAGTTAGGTTGGTCTTGTACTTCATATATTGTGGGAGAGTAAAAATCACCATTTCGGTCCCCTATAAAACCCCAGCCCATTCCGGGAATTTGAAATGGTATAAACCTTAAAACCTATCCTTGGTGGGGTGGATGCTAAATATAAAGTTTGGTTCAAATATCTCAGTACTTTTCAAGTTGTAAGAAATACGCTTTACGCGCACCCGCTCTTGCGTTAAGTCCGGTGGGACTTGTACCGAAAAACGGTCCGTTAATGATATCTCCGTTATTAATCCTGGTATCGAAATGATGCAGATAAGAAAAACAGGTTTAGAAATTAATTTCCATTAAGGCAGGTAGATTTCCATTAAGTTTGGTTGTGTATATTTTGAGGGAGTGCAAAACCACGGTTTCGGTTTCGTATAAACCCCCAATTAGTTCAGGGATTTAGAAACAATATTTGTCCTAAAACCTACCCAAGGACAGGTGGATTCTAAATATGAAGTTTGGTGGAAATATATCCAGTAGTTTTCAAGTTATAGAAAGACAAACAGACCAACAGACAAACAAACAAACAAGCAAACAAACAAACAAACAAACAAGCAAACAAACAAACAAACAAACAAACAGACACCAAGGAAACCTACTCCTTGGACAGATGGATGATATATATAAAGTTTGGTTCAAATATCTTCTGTAGTTTTTAAGTTGTAAGAAATAGGCTTTACACGCACCCGCTCTTGCGTTAAGTTGGCTGGGATTTGTAACGAAAATTTTGTCATGTATACTCTAAATATGTTACCAGAGATATTTTACATGCCAATATCGTATGACACGATATCTCCTTTATTAAATCCTGTTATCGAAATGATGCACATGAGAAAAAAGGGTTTGGAAATTAATTTTCATTAAGGCAGGTAGATTTCCATTAAGTTCGGTTGTGTATACTTTGAGGGAGTGCAAAATCACGGTTCGGTTTCGTAAAAATCCCCACTCAGTTCAGGGATTTAGAAACGATATTTGCGCTAAAACCTACCCAAGGGCAGGTGGATTCTAAATATGAAGTTTGGTGGAGATATATCCAGTAGATTTCAAGTTATAGAAGGACAGACAAACAGACAAACAAACAGACACCAAAGCTAAAAATGTTGCAGATGGTCATTATTACACCTGAAACGAATAACTGTAAGGAAATTTCGCCAAAATAATCAATGTACAGACACACGGTCTTTACGATTTTATTTATATAGAAGAAGAAGAAGATATATATCATATTTCCTCCTCTTTCTCCTATTTAACTCACTTGTACGATGCAAGACGCTGATAATTCCCCGTTCCATTTCTGGATATTATACGTCGCACTTCAAATAGATTTCCCTATACTATTACGCAATAATTTCAACTGTTTCAAAAATAGTACACTGAAATGTGTATTAATCCAATTCACACATATTTTTTTATTCACACAGACATATTCCACTTCCTTACTGAAAATAATATATCGTAGGGTATGAAGTTCTACACACGACATTACTCCTTTCCCCATGTTGTTGATACTGTCACCCTAATAACAATTCTTTTTTTTGCTAATTAATTGATTTTTATTTATCTAGTTTTATTTGTTTATTCCATCTTAGTATTAGTCTGGTTAGTCTGGTTTTCCTTCAGAAGGTTTTCGTTCATCTTGTTCATATGACATTTTCTATTTTTCTCGTCTTTACGATTTTATAACTTTTTTTAAATTTAGATCGCCGTTGGATGATCTATGGCTGAGGTTTTGTTAATTTTGTCAGGTAAACACTAAATATGTTACCAGAGATATTTTACATGCCAACATCGTATGACATGAGGTTCCGGATGGACTTTTTTTTTTTCACCCGTTCCAAATTCTACCACTTCTGCCAGGTTTTAACCCTAAATCTTGGATTCGGGAGGCCGACACTTTACCACTGATCCACAGAGAGAGTTTGTACGATAAAATTATTGACATTTATTTTTCCTATAATTATGGTGATGTCCATTTTGAAGATATACCTAATAAATCTGGAGATAGTTTGTGAAAATATGATAATTGCGAATATTTCTTTTATTATATCTCTCATGGCAAAATCGCATGAAATACTGAAATTTATATACCGTATTGAAAAAACCTACAACCTGTTTTCCAGTCAATGACCGGATCAGGAATGGAATGAATGAAGCAGATATAGGCTGTTAGTACGATGGTGTCGCCAGTCCCAAAGTGATTTATTAATGACTGATAGATGCTATGAAATGAGAATGGAGAGTGTTGCTGGAATGAAAGATGACAGGGAAAACCGGAGTACCCGGAGAAAATCGTGTCCCACCTCCGCTTTGTCCAGCACAAATCTCACATGGAGTGACCGGGATTTGAACCACGGTATCCAGCGGTGAGAGGCCCACGTGCTGCCGTCTGAGCCACGGAGGCTTATATACCGTATTACAGATTTAAAATTATATGTTCTACACCGTTCATTTTATTAAAGTTTTCGGTACACTAGTATTAAAGGAAGAATTTGACATTACCTGTATTGACCCCCTTAATATTGCTTCGCCACTCCAAACAAATCAAATGATCACCTCGGACATCGCTGAACCTAAATTCCATTTTTCGAAAAATGCCGTTCGGTCATTTTTCTAATATAATGTCGGCACAAACAATTAGAGAGAGAGACATAAATTGAAGTAAACCTACTTTCCGCTTTTGTATAAGTAATTCCAGATAATTACGAAGTATGAAGCAAAGGTTTGAAGAGTAAGGAAACACTTATAATTTTACTGATTGCGATTAATTCGCCTATTTTCTGAACAAGTAGTTGTCTAGGGAAAATTGAATGGCGATAGTGGCCATGGCTGTTTTAATGAGTTTTTGAAGGTGCTCAAATACGTCAGCCTCGTGTCGGTAAATTTTACTGGAACGTTAAAAGAATTCCTGCGGAACTAAATTCCGGCACCTCGGCGTCTCCCAAAACCGTAAAAGTAATTAGTGGGACGTAAAAGAAATAGCATTATTATTGTTTTAATGAATCTTTTAAGGAGATGACTAGTACAGTAACAGTAATCTTATTGGTTTTACATCCCAGTGAATGCGTTTTGTGATTTTCGAAGACTGCAAGGTCAAACGATATCAAAAGTCTTGTAAAATACAAGCATAGCTTCCTAATTTGTCTACCACGCAAGGATCTACAGTGCAGGTCAAATGCGAAACATACTGCATTAACAGTTCCTTGTGTTGTTCATGGAATACCCCGCCAGTGAATATATCACCTTCCAGTCATAGTCGTCATATTCTGCGCGAGGTGCAATCTCACTCTGTGCAGTAGGCTGAATATTCCACGTGGTTCCAAAACCTGTTGCTAGATGGCTCCACTATTCCGTATCCATGAGCGCACATCACTGATCTGCATCTAGGGCTTTCGCCGATTTCGCTAATTGTCTATCAATTGTTTAGTCTTTTCTTAAATGATTAAATATCCGGAAAGTCTTAATGTTTCACTGGCCACTGATAACCTTAGTGAAGGGGGAGTGAATCGCAACATAAAGACTGAAAAACAACTACAGGGAATGTTGGATCAAGCAACGAATCATGGAGAAGGACGAAAAGGGATCTTGACATTATCTTCGTGCACAAAGTGAACAATACAAGAAAGGAAGGAATCTACTACGATCTACTATTATAAGATATAATCCGTACCCAACGGATCTTTGAAGACTGTCCCAGCAGGAACAACTTGTAATGTAGCCATGTAAATCTATTTTGTGTAAATACAGGGCGACCCAAAAGTGCGTTAACACTGGACGAGGGAACATTCCACGGAATACTGGAGGTAGATAGGTAACAACACACATGATTTTCATGACATGGGGTTTAATTGACACCAAATAAAAGTACACAAAATGACCAGCAGACGGCGCTGGCCAGAAACACTTCAGCAACAAATGGCTACACATGCTTGATATGACGTAGGGTTTTATTTACACCAACAACGAGTGCACAAACAGCCAACAGATGGCGATGGACAGCAACACGTCAGTGAGGCCGCAGTAGACCTGTATACGGTATAAAAAGATCTGTCATGAGAGAGAGTGTCAGATCCGCCTGCAATCGCGGCATATTGACGTTACAAGAAAAGGCAGTGTTAGTGAAGTTTTATTTACTTTATTTGGGTGAAAAAGGAAATGGCGTATGGCTCTTAGTGCCGGAAACTGCCAGGGCAGGTTCGGCTCGCCAGGTGCAGGTCTTTTGATTTGACACCCGCAGGGGACCTGCGCGTCGTGATGAGGATGAAATGATGATGAAGGCAACACATACACCCAGCCTCCGTGCCACGGAAATTAACCGATGATGGTTAAAATTCCCGACCCTGCCGGGAATCAAAACCGGGACCCCTGTGACCAAAGGCCAGCACGCTAACTATTTAGCCACGAAGCCGGACCTTCATTTTGGTTTCAAAAAACCCCATGTCACGCCAATCATTGCCTCTTTACCTCCAATATTCCGTGAAGAGTTGCCTCGTCAAATGTTAATGGACTTTTGGGTCACTCTGTACGTCTATTTGGCTATGTTTCAGATCACATTATTCATTTACTCGTGTTATTGACCAAGGAATTGAAAATAACTTCCATTCTCCTGGTTATTTTAGTTACAGTACGTAAACAGAACAATGTCGTAATAATTATAGGTCACGGAAAGTGTGTTTACGCCCTCGTCTGGCACTTAGAGGAAATTTCGAAAAGAGTAATGTGAATTTATCACATTTCTTACAATATTTTATTATATCCTATGGCGATCTACTTATTTTTTGATACGTCGTTCGTACAAATTTTGCATATTTGACACGTCATCATGGTCGACGAGTCCATGACGGACAAAATCGATACAGAAGCGTGTGAGAACAAATGATAAGCGTGAAGCAGCCAAATTATAAACAAGATGGGAGGTGCAGAAGATCCGTACCTGAGAGGAAATTTAATAAAAGTCGGTATGCAAAGTTGGAAGATAAGTCGCAATAATATAGGTCATAAATAATCTTATTCATGCTGAAAGAAATTATAGTTTAGGGGAAGACCTTAAATTATATTCTCAAATTTTTATGTTATTAGTGGTCCTATCTAAATGAAAATAGTTATGCAAAGTCGGGAAATAAGTCACTAAAATCTAGGCCATAAATCATTTTATTCACGCTGAGTGGAATGGTAGTTTAGGGGAATGCCTAAAATTTAATTCTCAAATATTTGTGTTATTAGTGGTCCTATCGACAAATAGTACATTACTAAAGTTATATAGTATTACATTTCCGATCATTTATGTCTTATACATTTTTACTGTACCATGATAAAAGATATATTCATGAATTTGCATTTTTGTAGCTAAGTCCATATCAGCACCAAGTCACGAGAAAATGAAGAGACAGAATTTAATGAAAATCGTAATGTAAAGTCGGGGAATAAGGCACTACACTCTACGCTATAAATAATTTCGTAAGACGCCCTAATATCACAGAGTCGAAAGAAAACTAAACGTGAAGGCCTACAATACAGAAAGCTCATAAAATTGAACAACAATAACTTTACATTGACCATTGTTTGTTCTGATATGCTTCGTGTTTTCTGTTGCCTGCCATGTCCGACAGATGGGATTACTGCAGTATATCGAGTATTTTTTTAAATTTGCTTTACGCCGCACCGACACAGATAGGTCTTATGGCGACGATGGGATAGGAAAGGGCTAGGAGTGGAAAGGAAGCGGCCTTGGTGTTAATTGCGGTACAGCCCCAGCATTTGTCTGGTGTGAAAATGGAACTCCACGGAAATCCATCTTCATGGCTGTCGACAGTGGTTTTCGAACCCATTACCTCCCGAATGCAAACTCACAGCTGCGCGCCCCTAACCGCACGGCCAACTCACCCGGTCGTACCGAGTAGGCTATAACAGCCTGCCTGAATATTGGCGGGAAGTAACTGAGGAGTTAGATAACTTTCTTCTTAAGCATGCCATTCCTCTGGTTCATACATTTTCTGATACTACTGGTACGTAACAAACTGGTTCATCATAGCATTCGAACTATTCAGTCCCTACCCTGAAGCACTGATTAAAATGAGCAGTGTGTATATTTAACAGAACAATGCCAGAGGAGTGTTCACAGCTGTCTGCGGTCTGGTCATACCAGCACTGGAAATTTAGACTGTTAGATCGGCATCGTAGTACTGTTCGTTAAAAGTGATAAAATGTGCGGTTCTCCATTTGAACGAGTATTTTATATGATAACATTGCGTTTAATCCCTACATTCCTATTGAGGTTTTTGTAATGGCCTAAGTTAACTAACTGTAGTTAGGGAAACCACACCGTCTTTCTTAGAATCCCGTAGCGAAGCACGGGTACATCAGCTAGTATGAAGATAAATTTGGAATTCAAGAGAAAAAATAGGAGCAAATATCAATGTATTGGAAGATGAATTACGAAATGTTGTAAATTTTCAAGGGAAATGTTCGATAAATATCCAAGTTCAAATCATTTAAAACCAGCCTAGGTAAGCATTGATAGGAAATCAGCCACCTGGGCGTCGGCCCTAAAGGCAAGATCAATGTTGATGTGAATGGTACTTCCCCTACAGTATTGCAGTTACTGCATTGTCCTACACACAAGGCTTGCAGTGGTGTCCGAACGGCGCCCTAGCCATCAGCGTCTTGGGAGATATGGCACTTGAACTGATGAGTCCGGAATGAAACGCTGGTAATTGCGTGTTTGAAAAGGCCCAAAGAACTTAAAGGATTATAACTGATATGTTATTTGTTTTGTTAATATATAGTGGTAAGTATGAAAATTGCCAGTCTCACAGTGTAGGTGTAGCGTATCTGCCTTTTACCCGGACGTCCCGTGTTCCATTCCCGGCCAGGTCAATGTTAGATACCAGCATCTGAGGGCTGGTTCGAGGTCCACTCAACCTACATGATTACACTTGAGGAGCTATCTTGATTGTGAGATGGCGGTCCCGGTATAGAAAACGCCCGAGAGGATTCGTCGTGCTGACCAAACGACACCTCATAATCAGCAGGCCTTCGTGCTATGTAGCCGTTGCTTGGTAGGCAATAGACCTTCGGGAGTGTTGCGGAGTGGGATTTAGTTTCTCCTGAAGTTTCTTTTTTCACAATTTGTTTTCCGTCGCACAGACACAGATAGGTCTTATGGCGACGATGGGATAGGAAAGGCTTAGGAGTGGGAAGTAGGCGACCATGGCTTTAATTAAGGTACAGCCTCAGCATTCGGCAGGTGTGTAAATGGGGAATCACTGAAGACCATTTTCAGTTCTGCCGACAGTGGGGTTCAAACCCACTATCTCTCGGATGCAAGCTCAATTATGTGCGCTCCTAACCGCACGGCCAACTCGCCCGTTGGTTTTAAGTATGAACGTTGTTATCGCCTGGACGGGAACACCATTGCGGAAGAGCAGGAAGTAACTAGGTCGTAGAGTAACTTCAAGAATGGAATCCGAATGTAAACATTTGACCAGAATTGCCATTGTAAGAAATTTGTTTCTGAAATTATTACATTTTCCGTGTTGTCTTATTTATTTATTTATTTATTTATTTATTTATTTATTTATATATATATTTATTTATTTATTTATTTATTTATTTATTTATTTATTTATTTATTTATTTATTTATTTATTTATTTATTTATTTATTTATTTATTTATTTATTTATTTATTTATTTATTTATTTATTTATTTATTTATTTATTTATTTATTTATTTATTTATTTATTTATTTATTTATTTATTTATTTTACAATTTGCTTTACGTCGCACCGACACAGATAGGTAATCTGGTGACAATGGGATAGGAAAGGGCTAGGAGTTGGAAGGAACCAGCTGCTGCCTTAATTAAGGTACAGCCTCAGCATTTACTTGGTGTGGAAATAGGAAACCATTGAAAACCATCTTCAGGGCTGCCGAATGTAGGGTTCGAACCCACTATCTCCCGAATGCAAGGTCACAGCTTCGTGTCACTAATCACATGGCCAACTTGCTCGATTTATTTATTTATTTATTTATTTATTTATTTATGTATTTATTTATTTATTTATTTATTTATTTATTTATTTACACCTTTTTATGGCCTTCAGTTCGAAACTCGTTTCCATGTCATGAGGTGCTATAACTTATAGGTGCCACTTAACGATGTTCAAATGCCGGGGTGAGTGGCTTAGACGGTTGAGGCGCTGGCCTTCTGACCCCAGCTTAGCTATCTTGATCCTGGCTCAGTCCTGTGATATTTGAAGGTGCTCAAATACGTCAGCCTCGTGTCGGTAAATTTACTTGCATGTAATAGAACTCCTGAGAGACTAAATTTCGACACCGCGGCATCTCCGAAAACTGCAAAAGAAGTTAGTCGGGCGTAAAAGCAATAACATTATTACGATTTTAAAATTAACGTTGTTGGAACACACAATGTTGAAGATCCCATTGGTACATCAAGTTGTAACGTTCCAGACGTTACAGTGTAATTATGTTAATTTTATTATGTGTAATTAATTCAGGAATTTAACGTCATGATATTTATTTTGGTATGTAATTGTATTATAATTCATGTTTAATCATTTGCTCACTATCATTTCATTACTTTGTAACTACGACTTATAAACGAGGGCTGAATATCCTAATATTCACTTAGATTCTTGCGACAGTTGGTTAAAATTAACTTGCAGTAGATTTCCGCTATCTTGCCACATCACCGAGGAGGAAGGGAGGACAAATTGAGACACCAAGTTCTGGGAAAAGCGAGCACGTGTTCACGCGTCCTAACGTAAGCTACCGTATTTCGACCAGAATTATTCGAACTGATCAACGCCTATATTTTCAAAGGAGCGTCATGTTGCCATGGATACTGATTGAAAGGACGAATAGAAGAACAGTTGATATCTTGTGTGGGACCCATCTACTCTAAAATCTAGAGTGGGGAGAGAAGTGTCATCTGATTGGACCACGTGTAGCGGCCTGTAATTAGCGCGAGAGAAAGTTATAAGAGGGCGTGTTGGAGCTCCTGGAGGGTCTCTCTACAACGTCTTATTCGCTTCTGCGAGTCTCTCTACATTATTCTACGATCTTCTACGAGGCTTCTACTTGATTTTCTACTTGATTCTGCGTCTCGATACTTAGAAATTCTGAATGAGGGGTGTATAGCCACTCTCATGAGGAAGTACGTACAGCACGGCTGCAAGACCGGTTTGAACCAGTCTAAGTCAATAGATAGTTTTAATATAGATAGAAATGAAACTTCAGAGAACATTATCAGTAAAGTTGGAAGGATTCTTAATTGAGTATCCTCTCCATATAACCCAAGGTGGTTCTTCTAACTGTGACATAGGGCTTATCTCCAATCTATGGGATAAAGCATAATAGGAAGTGTTAGTTTTGAAGTCATCTTCCAATTAGTGGTGGGTGCAATTGGCAAGGCAGGAATGGTACTGAGCTGCAGATGAAGAGATATCAAAGACGACCGGTGATGTTCCAGCTGCAAGGATGGAAGCTTTCCAAGGACCAGCAGAACAAGACGACATGGTGAGCAAGCGAGTTAAAGATATTGCAAGTTTTCGCGAAGTAGAGTCATTCAATTTTTTATTAAATTCATTTTCTAATTTAAATTCAGTTCTCGTTAAACCGTCGTCATTCATATTGAATATAATAAATAGTATTTTTCTAGTTCACTTTCATTAATCTGCCTTAATTAGCCTTTTGATTTCTAATTCTCCTGCTTAATGATTAGTGTACTATCACCTCACCCCTGTGATAAGAGTCTGTCCAAGCTTGATTATAAATTTTATCTTTAAGTCCTCAACTTAAAGATTGGCGCCCTTTACTTGCTTGGTTGCATTTCTCATTTGATGATTGTTCTCCGAGAGGGGAAGTCACATAAATGCCGCTCCAACGTGTGGCGAGAAAATCATTAAGTACGGAGCAGTTAATGACAGTAACGATATCAGAATTCGTATTATGGGCAAAATTAGGATATCCAAGTTTCATTAAGAGTGTTTGATTGTGGGAAGGGTCATGGCTGATCAGACGAAAGAGGAGAGGATGTTGCGCAGTGGACGGGCGATAAAAGGCAATAACGTATTGAGTTCAGAGGAAGAGTTGTGTAGTCTTGTAGAGGAAATTGAAGATAGAAGTGTAAGTAGTATGGAGAGTGAAGGCAAACAGAAAGAAGTCAGTATGGAGTCAGATGATAGTAGGATGGGGGGCGAAGCGGAAGTCAACACTAACAATGAAAGTAATAATAATGATCAGTTAATGGGAATGATGCAGTTAATGTTAAGTAAGATAGAGGACACTAAGTCTGAGCTTAAAAGTGAATTGGAACAAATTAAAACAGATGTAGAACAAAATAACACTAAAATTGAGAGTATTAAATATGAACTTAAAGAACAGTTAGAGCAAACTAAAGCTGAATTAAGTAGGGAGATGAGGGAAAATAAGGAGGAAGCGAATCGGAGAATGGACGAACACAGTAGGCAGTTACGCGATCTGGTGGTAAAAAATGAACATTTTAATAAGCGATTAGAGGACCAGGAAAGTGAATATGTACGGCAAGGGAAAAAGGTAGAAGAAAAGTTTGCGGAACAGAGAAGTGAATTCCTGGAATTAATGGGGAAGGAAAACAACTCTACTAGGGAGGAAGTAATGAGGCAGGTCACTAGTATTGATAAGAGAGTTGAGACTCAAAGAGGGGAAATACGGGTATTTAAAGACCACGTCCAACAAGAGATTGACACGGTAAAGCTTAGAATAGAAGATGAGACCCGGGCAAGTGAAGAAAGGTTTGCGATAGCTGAAGAGAATAAGATTGAAATTAGGACATTGAAAGAGAAGCAGGTTAATTTGGAGAGAGAAATTGATAGGAGAGACAGAGATGTAGAATGCCGGATGGAGAAAGCAGAAAATCAGTTAAAACAGGTGGCAAAGGATAAACAGGTTTTCACGGGAAGGCAATGTCTAGGAAATAGCTACATTAGGGAAATTGAACTACCTAAATTTAATGGGAAACAAACGAACCCGCTAGATTTCCTTAAGATGATGAAAAAATGAAATGGCGTATGGCTTTTAGTGCCGGGAGTGTCCGAGGACATGTTCGGCTCGCCAAGTGCAGGTCTTTTGATTTGACACCCGTAGGTGACCTGCGCGTCGTGATGAGGATGAAATGATGATGAGGACGACACATACACCCAGCCCTCGAGCCGGCGAAATTAACCAATGATGGTTAAAATTCCCGACCCTACCGGGAATCGAACCCGGGACCCCTCTGACCAAAGGCCAGCACGCTAACCATATAGCCATGGAGCCGGACCTTAAGATGATAGAGAAACGGTTTGAAAAGCGTCTAGAGGAAGGGTCTATGGACTGGGAAGACGTTATGGAAAATATTGACCATGCTTTTGTAGGAGAAACTCGGTCTTGGTTCATGGTATATAGGCAGACGATGACGAACCTGAAAGAATTCAGAAATAAATTTAGAGAGAAATTCTGGAATGAAGCGATACAAGCTAGGGAGAGAGAAAGGGTGGTATTTGGGAGGTACAAACAGCATGAGGGAGTTACTATGACCGAGTACTTCCTGGCACATGTCATGATTTGTCAGAACTTAGATGGTATAACCGAGGGGTCTGATGTAGTAAGACTACTTTTGAGACATTTTCCGGACAGGGTGAGAGAAGCGGCCTGTATGCAAAAAGTTGGAACTATACAGGAGATGGAGAATCTACTAGGCAGTTTTGATGCGTTAGGTAACCTTAGAAGTAGAACGGAGAATATTCAGAACTTTAGTCATCACAACGGAATGAGACATAACGGTAGTACACAGAATCACGAAGCTCGCAATCAGTTCAGACCTCAGCAGAACAGCAGGAGAGGAGCAGCTGAATATAGGACAGGAAATTCCCAACGGAGGCCAGAGCAATGTACTAATGAGTCCAACGTCAATACACAAAGGGAACCTTTAAACTAACGAGAGGCTGTAATGTTAGGTCAGAATTCCAGCCTAGTAAGAAGGTAGCGAAGTGTCTTGCCATGAAAGTGTTACCATATGACCTCGATGTTAGAGACGATTTGTTGTATGAACCCGAGCAGAATAATGGAGATTCAAGTAATAAAGTAGTCAATCCCGTGGTTAAATTGAAAGTTTGGGGGGCGTGGGTTAAAGTTTTGATTGATTCTGGTAGCCAAATATCATGTATTAGTTCTCAGTGGTATGAGTCATTAGTGAAACAGGGTATTCAGTTGGAGGAAATGCCTGTTAAGTCTACTTTCATCATTACGGCTGTTGGAAAGAGGTCTAAGCAAATTTGTAAACAAGTAGCTGTCCCGATCTGTATTAATAATTCTATTAGCGTTCAGATATGTTTGGTAATTCCGCATTTGATATTTGATCTTATCTTGGGATCTGACTGGTTAACGTTAAAATTGGCTCAGTTAAATTACAATGATCTAGTGCTAAATTTGAGGTGGAATAATGAGGATATTAAGGTCAAGTTTGAGGAGGAAATTCAGAGGAAAACGGAAGTTAGTACAGTGTGGAGAATGAAAGAGGTTTCTAAAGTAAATGAAGAGGCTAGTGAGGGCCTGAAGTTGTGTCAGTTGTGGATTCATGAGGATAAAATATGTGGCTTGAAAGAAGCCGTAAGTAGAAATGAGTTGAATGAAGTCCAGAAGGACAAGTTATTTGAAGTGTTATGTGAACACGTGGAGATTTTCTCCGAGAAACCTGGTGTTACCCATCTGTATGAACATTCTTTTTCTGTGCTGGATAAGACTCCATTCAGCGGACCGCGATATCCGATACCACACAAATATGCAAAAGCCGTAGAGGATCAAATTCAAGCTATGTTAGCAGACGATGTGATTGAATTATCAAACAGTCAATATGTTAATCCCTTGATTGTCGTGCCTAAGTCTGATGGATCAATACGTTTGTGTATTGATGGCAGGGAGATGAACAGACGCATTGGTGCTGATCAGTTGAGATCACAAACCATTGAAGAGTTGATACAGAATTTTCAGGGTAAGAGTTGGTTTTCTACGTTAGATCTTAGGAGTAGTTTTTGGCAGATACCTTTAAGATCAGAAGACAGGCCTCTTACTGCTTTCAGCTATAAGCATAGTTTGTACCAATTTAGGCGTGTTCCTTTTGGGACCCGTACGAGTTCGGCCGCTTTAATTCGCGCACTAAGTATTGCCTTGGGAGATGATACTGGAGATTATGCTACTATTTATATCGATGATTTGGTTATAGGATCTAGTACCTTTGAAGAGCACTTGGACCACTTGGAGAGGGTTTTTTCTAAATTAGAGTATGCTGGTTTTACTCTGAAACTTGACAAATGTGTTTTCAGTAGACGAGAGGTGACTTTTTTGGGGCACCGTGTATCGGCAATGGGAGTGACGCCTGAGAGCACAAGAATTGAAAAAATATTGAATACTACGACACCTAGAAATATTAAGGAGCTCAGATCGTATATTGGTGTATGTAATTTTTTCAGACGATTTGTAGTGAGATTTGGTAACTTACTAGGCCATTTAGAGAACTATTGAAAGCTGGCAGTAAGTGGGAATGGACACAAGATCATGATAGAGCTTTCCTAAAATTAAAAGAAGGATTCAGGCAGGCAGTTGTTTTGAGATACCCTATGCCCGATAGGAAGTATGTGTTGCTGACGGACGCGTCTCACTGTGGTATCGCTGGTGCTCTATGTCAAGTAGATGATGATGGTAATTTAGGGATTGTGTCTTTAGCTTCTAGAGGTTTAAGTGCTGCTGTAAAGCGTTATACTATAACGGAACTTGAATTCCTAGCTATCGTATACTCCCTCAGTAAATTTAGGATGTATGTTTTAGGTACCGAATTTGAAGTTAGGACGGATCATCATGCTCTTTCTTTTGTATCCAAGTGTAAATTATCATCTAACAGAGTTAGTAGATGGATACTCGCCCTACAAGAGTATGATTTTAAGGTAACTCACATTAAGGGAAAGAATAATGTCCTTGCTGATTTATTGTCACGTGATCCGAAGTTGTGCGAAGAAGGTAGCCTTCTAGAGCCACGTGAGGGCATTATTATATGTACATGTTTGTCTAAGGAAAATGAAACTGCTCTAAATAGACTACGTAACCTATTGGTTGAACAGTCGGTAGACGAAGAATGTCGGGAACCTTTGTCTGTACTTCAGGGAGGAGAGCAGCTCACTGTGTCGCATGGTAGGCACATGTACAAACTGGTTAACGGGTTTCTAGCCAGGAAATGTGGCGAGGATCTCTGGGGAATTTGTGTACCCAAAGCGCTACGTGTGGAATTGATTTGGTTTATCCACAAGGAATTAGGACATTTTGGAGCTAATAAAGTTCTGTATGAGATCCGACAGAATTTTATATGGGACAAGATGGGAAGAGATATAAGAAAAATTCTTTCCACTTGCGATCTGTGTCAGCGTAGCAAAGTTCCTAACCGCTATTTAGAAGGACCTCGTCAGGCAGTAATCTCAGAAAGACCTGGTGACTTGGTGTGTACTGATTTATTTGGACCTGTGGTTAAGGGACAGTTCGGCTTCCAATATATTTTAGTCATTATTGATGCCTTCTCGAAATTGGTCAGATTATACGGTATGAGAAAAGCCACTGGAAAATCTTGTAGTCGTATAATCAAAGAGAAGTATATCCCTGAATTAGGTACTCCTCTTAGAATATTATCAGACAGTGGACCGCAATTTATTTCGAGAAAATGGAAGTCCATAATTAGAGAGCTAGGTATTACACAGGTTCATTCATCCATTAGATACCCTCAGGGTAATATGTGTGAGCGCGTTATGAAAGAGTTATCTCGCATGTTTAGATGCTTAGTGTTCGATAAGCATACAGCCTGGGTGGCTCATTTATCCCGCATAGAGACATGGATCAATGCAGTTCAACATGAAAGCACGAGATTGACGCCGTCACAAGTTCATTTTGGTTGTAAGCCTCAGAATGAACTAGTGAGAGTGTTAGGTTTACCTGAGGAACCACCTCGTAATGCTGAATTTTACGTCCGACTGGCACGGGAGAACCTGATTAAATCTGGAGATAAACGTAAAAGGCAACAGAAACGTAAGGTACTGGATAACTTTGAGGTAGGTGATATGGTTTTGGTGAGAGTTCCCATGTTGTCAAACAGTGAGGATAAGGTAACGAAGAAATTTTTTCTTTTATATCAAGGCCCGTATAAAGTACATAGAAAACTAGGACCCTGTGCTTACAAGTTAGCGGATGGCGAGAGCGTAATGAATGGTTCATACAACATTAGTAGTTTAAGGAGATACCTGTCGTGTGAGGTGGCTGAACCGGATTGTGAGATATAGGTCAGTAACTCGGGGAAGTTGCTACTTGTTATGTCAGACTACGAGCGGTATGTGTTTACGTTTCAATTGTGGTGGTATTTCCTAGTTGTGTTTGTAAACAAGGGAGATGTTTTGTGTGTAGCGGTATATTTACGCTCGTTCATTAACGATAGATCATCTGTTTTCCGTATGTGAGGCCATGAAATTTTACATATATTTGTTTTCTGAGATGTTACATAAGGCTAATTAAAGCTGACGACGGCAAATAATTAATTTTCCCGTATGTGCATTTCTAACTTGCAATAATTTTACCGTGAGCTTAAATCACGTGTGTATTTGTGTGAAGTGTCTTACATCATGCTTCAAGATAAGGCTGAAACATTCGAAAGAGTGATAAAAGTGTAAATTGTTTGTATCATATGTTTTCCATTTTTTTAAATGTAAAAGATTGGAAGAGAACGTGTTACTGCTATCTAGCACAGAATGTCGGAAAGATGGGGAAAAAGGACAAAAAGACACTCGGCAGAGTTTGTAATCTGAATTGTATATATTATGTTATATTCTCTAGAATAATCTTGTTTTTTCTTACAAAAGTGAAAAGTTGCTCATGATGGGCATAATTTAGCATCTAAACCTCAAGATGAACTGAAATAACAGACAGTCGCAATGGGAAGCAGTCTAAGAGAGATATGGAAAGAGTGAGATATAATTAAGTGTATGAAAATAATGTCGCTCGTAATGGGCCGGTAATAGAGGTATTTCATGTCAATGTGGGAGTAAGTGTGTGAGTTCTCAACTCATGTAATATTTGTTAAGAACTCATGGGGGCGTATGTAACGTTCCAGACGTTACAGTGTAATTATGTTAATTTTATTATGTGTAATTAATTCAGGAATTTAACGTCATGATATTTATTTTGGTATGTAATTGTATTATAATTCATGTTTAATCATTTGCTCACTATCATTTCATTACTTTGTAACTACGACTTATAAACGAGGGCTGAATATCCTAATATTCACTTAGATTCTTGCGACAGTTGGTTAAAATTAACTTGCAGTAGATTTCCGCTATCTTGCCACATCACCGAGGAGGAAGGGAGGACAAATTGAGACACCAAGTTCTGGGAAAAGCGAGCACGTGTTCACGCGTCCTAACGTAAGCTACCGTATTTCGACCAGAATTATTCGAACTGATCAACGCCTATATTTTCAAAGGAGCGTCATGTTGCCATGGATACTGATTGAAAGGACGAATAGAAGAACAGTTGATATCTTGTGTGGGACCCATCTACTCTAAAATCTAGAGTGGGGAGAGAAGTGTCATCTGATTGGACCACGTGTAGCGGCCTGTAATTAGCGCGAGAGAAAGTTATAAGAGGGCGTGTTGGAGCTCCTGGAGGGTCTCTCTACAACGTCTTATTCGCTTCTGCGAGTCTCTCTACATTATTCTACGATCTTCTACGAGGCTTCTACTTGATTTTCTACTTGATTCTGCGTCTCGATACTTAGAAATTCTGAATGAGGGGTGTATAGCCACTCTCATGAGGAAGTACGTACAGCACGGCTGCAAGACCGGTTTGAACCAGTCTAAGTCAATAGATAGTTTTAATATAGATAGAAATGAAACTTCAGAGAACATTATCAGTAAAGTTGGAAGGATTCTTAATTGAGTATCCTCTCCATATAACCCAAGGTGGTTCTTCTAACTGTGACATAGGGCTTATCTCCAATCTATGGGATAAAGCATAATAGGAAGTGTTAGTTTTGAAGTCATCTTCCAATTAGTGGTGGGTGCAATTGGCAAGGCAGGAATGGTACTGAGCTGCAGATGAAGAGATATCAAAGACGACCGGTGATGTTCCAGCTGCAAGGATGGAAGCTTTCCAAGGACCAGCAGAACAAGACGACATGGTGAGCAAGCGAGTTAAAGATATTGCAAGTTTTCGCGAAGTAGAGTCATTCAATTTTTTATTAAATTCATTTTCTAATTTAAATTCAGTTCTCGTTAAACCGTCGTCATTCATATTGAATATAATAAATAGTATTTTTCTAGTTCACTTTCATTAATCTGCCTTAATTAGCCTTTTGATTTCTAATTCTCCTGCTTAATGATTAGTGTACTATCACCTCACCCCTGTGATAAGAGTCTGTCCAAGCTTGATTATAAATTTTATCTTTAAGTCCTCAACTTAAAGATTGGCGCCCTTTACTTGCTTGGTTGCATTTCTCATTTGATGATTGTTCTCCGAGAGGGGAAGTCACAAAGTCACCAACGAGGAGGTACTCTGCATGCCAGGAAATTATACGAACTCTGAAAGCTCATAAAACACTGGAAACTAGCCTATTACCACCATGTCTTCCGGAATGGTGAATACAGGTTGGTTCAAATGATCATCAAAACGGTCTATAAAACGGGAACCGTGGAAATTGACGATGAAGATTATCCGGGCAGTGAAACTTTCGACAGGGATTCGACGTCCACGATACGGCAACTCATATACGGGAAACACGAAAATAGACAAAATCATTCCATGTTGCTCTCCAAAGTTCTATGAGAAGACAAAAAAAAGTTAAGGAAGTCATGAATAAATTTTGAAGTTGGTATCAATGATGTACCTTCCTCAGGTCTACTGTCGTTAATATTTATTGACTAACTTTATTTATTAACTTTTTAAATTTATTTATGTAATATTTATTTACCTATTATTTATATAATTAATTAATTAATTAATTTGTTTATTAACGCTTTGTTTTTATGGCCTCCCTCAGGCTATAGAGTCTGCAATTACTTCAAACCATTTCTAATTTATCTTACATTCCGGAACATACTAAAATTCGGTAACTTACATCTCAACTGATTTTAAAGTCTTATTATTTAGTTCCTTCTGTTACTATTTATATACCGAGTGAAATGGGCGAGTGGTTAAGGCCCCGTTGTTGTGAGATTCCACTCAGGAGATAGTGGGCCTGAACCCCACTGTAGGCAGGCGTGAAGATGATTTTCCGTGGTTTTCCATTTTCACATCGGTCAAATGCTGCGGCTGTACCTTAATTAAGATGACGCCCTCTTCCTTACCACTGCTGGACCATTACTGTCCCATCGTCGCCGTAAGATCTATCTGTTCAGTGCGACGTAAAGCAAGTTGTACATTTACATGAAGGAAGTAAATTATCTTACGATATGCTATGGACTAAGGTTTTATGTAAGTAACTTTGCAACACCTTTTTACCACCTGTGCAGGTCTTAAGTAACCCGGGGTTTCACTCCGAAGTACATTACACCGGACGAGTTGGCCGTGGGGTTAGGAGCGCGCGGCTGTGAGCTTGCATCCTGGACCTAGTGGGTTCGAATCCCACTGTCGGCAATCCCCGAAGATGGTTTTCCGTGGTTTACCATTTTTACAGTAGGCACATGCTGGGGCTGTACCTTAATTGAGGCCACGGCCGCTTCCTTCAAACTCCTACGCCTTTCCTATCGCATCGTCGCCTTAAGAACTATCTGTGTCGGTATGACGTAAAGCCACTAACCAAGAAGTACACAACGAATAACTGAGATGGAATGCAGAAGCTCTCTCTCCTCTAAATATGGAAAAGGCAGATGTTTGAGACAAGATGAGATACGGCAATGTGTTTATTTATTTAAGACAAAGTGGATATATGCTGTGTACGCGCGCTGTAATTTGATACTAATTGTGTTGCTTAAACAGTTGTTTTTAGAGATTCGTTTCGCAAGATTTCATTTACTGTACTTACAGTATATGTAAGTTATAACGCAACCAAATCACTTTCTGTTTATCCATGCATTTAAAAGTGAATAAACAGATACGCGCAGAGGTTTACAAAGAGCTACATACTTTCCTTACAATGCCCGATCGCCGTACTAAGCCGTTTTATTGTTCATCCAACAGTAGAAACACATCACTCGACTTTACATCGGAAAAAACACGAAAAGCAAAACAAATTCATACTCAATATTCACTACAAAGTTGTTCGCTACGGGATGAAAATCGATTTCACCAGCTGATATTGAAATTCAATTCAGTTGTTTGTGTAGCCTTCACTGATATGCAACGCTCCATAGGGAGTAAAACACGAGGTAAAACACACTATTAATCTCCTACCATGTCCAGTATGTTTAGTGGAGTTCAGATGAATGAGAGTTATTGCATTTCTACTGACCTGAAGTATCAGAAATATATTTATTGAGGGTTCTCCTATCCAATGGGAAATGGTTTGATCTAAATTGCTAACGTAGTTACACTTTTTAAGATAGGACCACTAATAACATAAATATTTGAGAACTAAATTTTAGACATTCTCTACACTACCATTTTTCTCAGTGTGAATAAGATTATTTATGGCCAGGATTTTAGCGACTTATTGCCCGACTTTACATACCTTACCGATTTTCATTAAATTCTCTTCAGCCGTTTTCTCGTGATGCGTGTACAGACAGACAGACAGACAGACAGACAGACAGACAGACAGACAGACAGACAGACAGACAGACAGACAGACAGACAGACAGACAGACAGACAGACAGACAGACAGACAGACAGACAGACAGACAGACAGACAGATATTACGGAAAATCAAAAGGTGCATTTCCTTGCTACTATGGACACGACCGGTACAGAAATACCATCCTTTTTAAATTCTGAGCAATGTACAGACAAAACTCTTATTTTATGTATAGATTATAATCTTTTCTACATTTAAAAAGGTCCATGCAGGCTTATTCGGCTACTATTGCCATTCAACAACATTTCTCCAGTTACAACTCGGAACATACCACCTAGTAGAGCAGCTAGTCTCCTTACTTCCAGGTTTTCCCTACCCAAAGTCTGCAACATTTTCGTAAGACTACTCTTTTACTGGAAAACACCCAGAACAAATCGTGCTGCTTTCTCTTGAATACTTCTCCATTTCTTGAATTGCGTAATCTTGGTATAAGTCCCACACATTAGAAAAATTATTATAATTGGGGTCTTACGAGAGACTTTCATGCCCTCTCCTTTAGCACAACTTCATAAATATGTACAAATATCTCAGTTAATTGAGATTCACTTATCTGACTGCATTCATGAAATTAAGACGTAATATAGGTTATTAAATACTTAATTCTTGTATTTTGCTTACCTTGACAAAAGAATAATCCTAACAGCCTTACAATCCTGAAGGCTAGTTGGATCCCCAATAGTTCCCTTAGAGAGCCTAGGCGTCACTGAAGAGGCGTGCAAAGGAAATGAGGAGTGAGTGAGTTCCCGTTGCCTTCCTCACCAAGCCAGAAGTTGCTAATACGCATCAGTCTAAGAATGCATTGGAATGTGCGCACAATCCGACCCCATAAGTGACAGTTTCTCACTATTGGTAACAGGAAGGCTGCATGAAGAATGGCCTTACCAGCATCGCTCATTCTTCAGTCACTTTCTTATTGTCAAAACTTGACTGACACAAGCCAATCAACGTAAAAAAAAAAAAGTTCTAGACAAGGACTGTCCAACGCAGCATCCGCGGATGCCATGATGCCCGTGGTACACTTATTTATCACCTTACTAACGAAGAATTAATCGTATCACATTTTACGGTAGCGAAATGTTTAGGACTGCATTTGAACGTATAAGTAATTGTTAAATTCCTCACTGACATTCCCACATTTTTCTCTTAGCTTTAGCTATACTCAATCCATAGACCTCTCCCTCTGACATTTCAGAACATTCAGTCGTCAGGTGCTGTGTGCCTTTGAAGTACACCGTGTGCTGTGACAACCCTGTACATTATAATCCCTCCTTCATCTTGAGTGCCTGGCGCTATAGAGAAAGGCTAGGGTAGGAGGTGAATACGTTGATATTGATACTTTCCAGTTAGAACGCCTCCCAGGAAACGATCGCATTGTGAATATTCCACAAATTCTGCCTTCTCAATATTCTTACAGAGGTTCAACTGTTCAAGGAATCATTTGTGGAATTCGGACCTCATCCGTGGCAAGAATCAGTGTGCTATTAATCTATATGTGCATTGTATGTCCTCTTCTCTTTAACTTACAGATTTAAACTTTATTTTCAAGCAATGAAGAATTGAAATTTCACCGCCTGATTTGACTGTGAAATGTGTATATCAAGTGTTCATTCAAAATTCTATATTTTATACAGTGATCCTCAACGTGACAAAATGGCAATAAATCTAAAGTTGTAATTGTGATTTGGAGGAGTAATAATGGTCCTTAACTTGCAGCGAACAGGTAGTTCCATATAGCACACTAATTGCAAAAGTATGATATGTTCAAACATATTAAGTCAATATTAGCCTACATGTTCTATACTATCTATATACTAGCAAATGTATCCGTGCTTCACTACGGTATTTTACAACGTATACGAATATCGAAGTAAATTACTGTACACGCATTGAATAATATTTTTTCAAATTGCATGTCTCTTGTAATTATCCAAGGAACAGCAAGGAAGGTCCCCTACGTTGTTTCAAATGTAAAATGCGAGTTGCGGACTTGTGATGATAGCGGCAGGCTCGCTTGCGTCCTGACATTCACAATCGAGTTGGAAAGTTTTCTTTATAATAGAAGGCCCCCTTGTCTACTGTGCGGTCACAATCGATCTGGGCAATTTTCGCTACAATGGCATCCCCCCTTTTCCCACTTCCATTCACAATCGTGTTGGGGGTTTTTGAAGAAAATGGCATGCTCCCTTGCATGCTGCCAGTTAAATCGAGAAGGGAATTATTTATTACATTCGTAGGTCCTCCTTAATAATTATTAGAGGAGTTGCAACAGGACCGCATTCCTGCTGCTAGTTAAAGTTGGTGAAAGGTGTATTTATTTCAATAGCAGGCACCTTCCTGCTGACAGTCATTATCGATTTGTAAATTATTAATTGTAATGGCAGACGCACCTCTTCTATATCACTACAAATCAACTTCAGTTAATATAAATAGATCGACATACAAAAGTATATGCACGTTTGCAGTATTGCAGACCTTCATTTACAGATTACTGCTGCTAAACGGTACGTTATATCGACAAACGGATTGCACCATAAACGCGCCTTTTGGCGGTCTAAGTGGTTAATCCTATGACATTTTCTCGTATCTCCTATGTTTATGGGTTAGATTAGAAACGTTGAATAGGGAGTATTTGGGGTTCGGTTTTCAAATACTGCTTTACTTTTCGGATACTTATGTGACAGGGAGAAACATAGAATTTGGCTCACATATGGCTACTGGGAGAGCCAATGTTCGTGCCACATTTGATGATTCTGTCTTTCCCATTTATGTGTCAAACTAAGAATTATACGTGTAAAAACTGCAAAATGTATGTACAGTCGACAAACACTGCCAAATCTAATGCATAAGAGATAGAGATAGGACGAAATGTCATTGGACCAAAGTTTTATATCACTCCAAATTAAACGGAGATTGTGTCACACATTTTGTTATACTGCTTACCGTTAAACCACGAAATACATCGAAACGAGGGTCTGAACCGTCATAAAAATTGCCACCATATTTCGATATTTTTCGGTGGTAAAAAGTGAAAAATGTAAATATCTTGGATTTTTCCGTTAGTTACAAGCTAAAACCTATAATATTGCCAAATTTCAATCTTCTAGCTCGTCTGGCACATTGTGCCGCCATCTTGATTTTGGGGGAAGGGTAAAAATGAGGACTTTCAGGAAACGAAAGCTAACCTACAGATGGTCATTATTATACCTGAAACCGTTAACTGTACACAAAATATCGCCAAAATGGTCAATGTACAGAGACACGGTCGTTACGATTTTATTTATGTAGATTATAGATCTTTATTCAAACAGCTTTGTGCAGTCCGTACGGCCATTCTACTGGGCCGATTTGCTTCGTTCGTATTTTATTCTTTCCGGAATCATCTGCCAGTAAATTATCAGACATTGGTAGAGCACTAAGTTCAGCCTATTTGAGTAATCCTAAAATCAAATCACTAATTGACCAGTTCAATAATTGGAGGCGAAGGCTTACCCTTGCCCGCAATACATTCTGTACTTAGCAGGTTGCTAAGCGACTAACACTTTCATTAACATTCTGATAAATGAAATTTTTATCCTGAGTAATATAATTGCCTGCAGTCATGTTTGATTACTACTGTTAAGCCAGAGCAAGACCAACTACAATTACATCAGACCGTAATCCAGGAAAAACATGGCGGACATCGGTGGGCGATGTGAGATGTTGAGGGGAAGCTTGTACATGTTTATTCCGAGTCACGTAAAGAAAAGATCACAAGTCGAACGTCATGAAATGCAACTCACTAACTCAAAATATGAATAATTAAACACCAAAAGTAGCGTTATCGCGTATTGTAAGTCTAAATGTAATTTCAGAGGGGAAAATAACGAAGGGAGAATTATTGTATCAACGTCAGGTTGAAACAGACACAGAGTATAAAAATATTTCACATATGAAACTCCGGTCACCAAGTAATATTTATATGTAGATGTCAACAAAGAACATTATTGACCTTACATGAAATACTATGCAACACCACCATCAACCACAGCCCATTATGTAAAACACGCAAACAAATTTCTCCAAGACTTCAACCCTCCAAAATCCACGTGTATTTTTGAATAGGTACAAGCTATATTTGTATGATAAACTTGACCATTCAAAGGACTTGTCACCTTAAAATTTACCAGAGTTGATGGCACAATTGTATTTTATGTAAAAAGGAACATAATCCTCATGTTCACACAAGGGAATTGGCGTTAGGTTTAGTTTTCGCACGTTCATTGTAAAACGTTGAAAATTAATTACATTATTCTTGCACCACCGTTTAAGATTAATTTAGCCTCTATATCATAAATCTTGGTCATGATTTTCCGGATCTTTCCGCGACTGATTTAACTTTCTTTGCAGTAAGGTACGTTGGCTGATAGGGCAAATGCTAGGATAGGCAACATTAGTTTTAACTTCGGGAGTTTGCGCCACACTCGAATTAGAACACCACATTCTGTAGGTATATAATGTCTTAACTAACAATAAATTTGATTTCAAAAATGATAAAATGATTAATGCACACAATATATTTAGGCCTATCATTCGGTTCGAAGTTTTCCTTACGAATACTCTTAACCCAATTTTGCCTTAATACTACGGTCTTTTGGAAACCGGAACACTGAAGCTTGTGCCCAACCTCTCACTTACATCCAGGCACACAGCACATTAAACTATACTTATATTGCATAGGTAACTAAAATTAAAGAAAATATTTTCATAGAAGAACACGAGAATCAACATTAACCTAATCACCACCTATATTGTTGGAATACATAAGCTCTTGGAGAACAAACAGCTTCTTACGGCACTGAAAGAGGAAGTGTAACCTTGTTGAGACTATAAATAAATATAATGTAAATTAATAATATTCAAATTTCCGTAAATATTTGGTAACATCATGACTTACACAAATCAAAACACACACATGCTAGCACTCCAGTTGCCGCCATTGTGGTCAGTTTCGATAGGTCGGTTAAAGTCTGAGATATTGTAGTTGGTCTTGGCCAGAGAATACACACGTCCTCTGATCATGGAAGAATACTACTCTCTGCTAGGTAGTCTTTGACTCTATGACCTTGCCGAGCTTCTAGATGTACTCGACAGATGGCAGAACGTTCCTAAATACATACTGCTAAAAGAAAACAGTCGACTTACGTACAGACGGGAAGGTATCAAGTCGACTAGCCTTCTGTAGGATCATAAACCACTGGAACAAACTCTTGAAAAAGTGTGTCTACTTACCCGAACCAGTATTCAGTCAAGGCTAACTGTATGTTGCACAATCTCGGACAAGGTCGTTTGAAAATATTAAGATTTAGATATGGCCGAATGAACGAAGCTCAGTGAATACTATATGGAAAGAAGTGTTGTTAACTACATTACGAATGAATCAGTTATTACGTGCCATTATTAAATGTTCATAAATCTATTAAAAAGGGCAGGCAACACAATATGGCTACGAGAGGTATATGAGGACGAGTTATCTGACGTATTTATAACGAATGCTGTGAAGCAGTACGGGTCCAATAAATATTATTATTATTATTATTATTATTATTATTATTATTATTATTATTATTATTATTATTAATCCTTTGCTGGCGAGATGTAGTGTTTACAGTGTACTACGTCTTCTGATACGGACTAGAATAAATTTGTTACTTTCATTGACCTGTCTCAGTCTCATCCTTGGCTTTGACAAAATAAATGTGACCGAGGTATGAGCGATGCTAGTAATACCATTCCTTATGAAGCCACTCCCTGTTATGAATGGTGTGAAAATATCGCTCATAAGGTCAGTTGGTACATGAATTTCAGTGGGATTGGCAGAGTGATATGTCATAGCAACTTCTGGCTCGATGAGGAAAGCAACGGGAAACTACCTCACTCCTCATTTCCCTAGTATTCCTCTTCAGTGACGCCTAGGCTATCTATGCCAGCTATTGGCGGAACTGTGGAGGATCAAACCCGCCTTCGGGCTGAATACCCAACATACATATGCATTATTACTCCCACAATCATCAAACGGCGCCCGCGCCTCCACAGCCAAGAGTCACGTCCACCCCAGTACAAAAAATGTTTAGACATCTGTTCTAAACTTTATGAGAAGGCATAAACCTCCTCCACTGTAAAAGTAGGTATCACAAGCTAAGGTAACATAATGGAATATCATATTTTAATTACACTTCGAAATATACGAGCAGTGACTTCGATGACACAACAGTATGGAAATTGGCAATAGTTCAACTCTTCGTAAATCACGAGAAGTATTGTACTCCTCCAAAGCGTAACGATTAGTGGTATTAACTGCCGTCTTAGGGGGCGCCAGTTCGATTTCCAGTACTGCAACAAATTTAGGAATGGCAGGAGGGCTTGTATGTGGTTGAAATGGTACATGCAGCTCACCTCCATCGCAGGTGTGCCTGAAAAGAGCTGCACCACCTCGGGATGTGGACACGAATTTTTACTTTAGCGAGTAACAAGACGACTGTATTTTGATGTTTTAGCAAGCAAGTTCTCTTCCAGGGTCGTACTCACGTTGGGGTTACTGGGGGTTAGAAACACCCTTCCCAAACCCCATGGAAAGTTTACAAAAATAAAGTAATCACAAAGAGACAATAAACAACCCAATAAACATTACAATATATAAACTTTATTTATCTACCTATTCAATAGAATTTTTATGCTGTTATACAATTACAAGCCAACGGCCGTAGCCGTGTTGAAACACCGAATCCCGTGAGATCTCCGAAGTTAAGCAACATTGGGCGTGGTCAGGAACTGGCCACCCTACCGCACGTAAACTCCGGCTCAGGAACACCTCTGCGGAGGTTCGGGCCTGCCTTCGGGCAGTATAACCCTTACCTACCTATACAATTACAACATATTAAAGTTCACAGGACTAGTTTCAACGCCTATTTGCGCCATTTTCAGCTGTTATCGGAAAATAGGCAACCTTATGTATAAAATTCATGACATACCTTAAAAAGTTTGGTATGAAACACAACAAAATCTACCTTAAAAACCTTGACACATTAAAAACTATTATCACAAGGAAAAGTCTTGCGAGTCAGACATGTAATAAAAATATTCATTAGTTGAGTGATATCCTTATGACAAGCAGTTATAGAGTCCTTAAGTTTGATGTGCGATTTGCTTTAATAAAATATTAAGATGTCCTAATAATAAGATGTCCTAATAATAAGATGTCCTAGGCCTATGAGGTGGAAACATTTAAATAGCTTCTTGAGATGTTTGTAAAACCTATGTTTTTCAGTTCAATGCGGAAGCTCAAACTGCCGTGGGATGGTCCAATTGCAAACAACGTACTATGTTCATAGTAAATGTTTCCACCTCATAGGCCTAGGACATAGAAGATTTTATTCAGAAAATTCTATCCGGTAAACGTTTACGATTCTCCAGATGGTTCTGCAGTAAACACACTGTAGTTGAATGAATCTTAATATCTTAATATTCAGTCGCTCTCACCAAGAGCAAGAGAGAGTTACACACACATGTTGCGCGAATCGTCATCAAATTTCTCGTCCGAGAAAATGTGAAAGCTACTGAAATTCATAGCCGGTTACACGCATAGTTTGGAGACAGAACTCTTTCATAGTCCTGGGTGAAGTACTGATATAATGAGTTCAAGGACGGACGTGGAAGTGTTGAAAGCATGCCAAACTCACGCCGCCACCTCACCAGCATCACAGCGCAGAATATTGCGGCTGTTCGTGATCTGATTAATTTTGATACGCAAACAACTGTGCTCAGATTAGCCATGGAAGGGTTCTGACAATCACCCGGAAGAAAGGTGTAAGCTCGTTGGGTAGCGAGGCTGCTGAATGAAGAGCAGAAAGCTGCACGGCTTGCAATTTCTCTCGAGCTTCTGACAATTCACGAGGCGGCAGGTGACTCCTTTTTCAGACGAATCGTCACTTGTTATAAGAGCTGGGTTCACTATTACACTCCCACGTCAAAGAGGGCCGGTACGGAATGGCGGAGGCGTGGCGAGAGACCACCGATGAAAGCCAAGACGTGGTTGTCTGCAGGCAAGATCTTGGCTAATTATTGCAACAGTATGGATCTGGAAATGTACTTGAAAAAATTCACTTGTTGCAGTTATTGGATCAATGGGATGGAAGGCGCTGTTTTCTAGAGACCAAGGGTTTTACAAGCGTAGTCACTCGAATCGAAGATCAGCCTCTACATTAGCTTTGTTTCTGTACTTCGTTTACATTGTGTGTGAGCAGAAAAGATATACTCACACGAGTACGTTGTCATGAAATGCAATATGCACAGTATTTCCTTTCTAGAAATTGTGGTTATGGGGGGATGTTATGGGTCCAAACATCGATCAGAGACGTGGATGTGGAGTACTTCTGGTTGATTTTCTGGAGGAACGTCGGACCATTACTGTGGTCTACTACTGCAATCGCGTTGCCTATAGCTCTAAAAGGTACGGCAACCCAATGAGATGTGTACTGCCCCTTCATGACAATGTCAAACCCCACACCGAAGACTAACCCAGAAAACATAAGCACAAATGCATGGGACTGTCCTGCCACATCCACCCTATAGTTCCTATAGTCCAGACTTGTCATCAACTGGCTTTCATATTACACCCTACCGGGCTTCGAATGGATGACCCACGCATAAGAATGCTTCCACGTAACGGGGTAAACACCCGCGGATGAGATTGGATTGAAGAGCGGGTCGAATTGCTTAACGAGCTTCGAACCGCTCCCCTTCCTACTTTCTGTGCCGGCCCGGCAGCCTGAGCACTTGGGGAAGTGGTACGTTCGAAAGAAAAAAAAAGACTAATACTTAAGATGGAGCCTTATGTCTATAATATGAAAGTAGGATCTCTGGGTTCAAATGCCTATTGGATACTGCTTAGCACTACTACAAATGACAAGAATCATAAAAATAGGGGTTACGAATGCAAATTTATTCACATATGACAATTTAAAAAAAAAGGTTGACACAGCTCTATACAATGACTCTCCACATATGGGAGGAAAAGGAAATAATAATCACTTTAAAATACGAATCGCCCATGGGCATCGTCTGCATAACGGTATGATTGAGGTTTTGCGACTTGCTATCGTTCATTTTTTCCCATTAATTCATACCGTTCATGAAATTTGTACATTATTCTGTCGATCACACCGTGAGATGACCTGATGTCCCTATTCACAAATATTACTAGCTGTTCTAAGCACGAACATAACCGGGGCCTACACTACATAATATCATATTAAAAGACACATTTGCATAATGCACAAACAAACACAAATACCATTTTTGCTAAACCCCGGACTCCTCATCTATCACCAAGACCACACAACGTGCACATAGGTTCTGTTTGAACTCAAAAATATGTGCACATAATTACGAAACATACACAGATATATGGATATATACACTTCATGCACAAAGGAGAGCCATTCCTAGAAAAAAAAAAAACATGGTTATCACTGTCTCCGGCCCAAAGCGCAAGCTTGGAGCAGCTCACTCAGAGCGCCATCATAATCCGGAATCGAACTGGCCGACTCCCGACCGAGAGGTACTGTGGGTTTCTGTAGATCCCTAGAATAGTTACAATCTCATATCGCCGGATGTCTGGGGGGATCCCTACTCATTTATTAAATACCTTTAAAAGAAATCACGTGATATTATCATTATACAAGTATTCTTAGCTAGGCCATTTAAACCAACCGAGGGGAGCGCGAGGTTGACCCAGGGCTCCAAGTTAGTCTTAACACAATGGTTTAAAGGGATCCCTCTGTCACGAGGGCGAGAGCCTGACATTCACAACAAAAGGAAGGCCGGCCATTCACTTCGCACGGCCGTTCTGATTCTTCTCTCGCTCATACGTCTACCCTCTCATCTCGGGGACACACATTCATGGCCCGCTTCATTTGCTTATCCATATCATTATGGAATTCCCATGAAATACTCTTTTTATTCACTCCCTTCTCATTATTATCACTGAGACTGTGGGCACGATCACTTCTCAATCATCTCATCGTAAATTCCTATTCGGCCTTCTCACTACGTCTCATATCGCGTATCTTCTTCCCTTGGGCCTATGGCTCTCATGGCTCCTCGTTCATACCACATAAAATACACTTATATTTAAACCTTCTGTCCAAAGATTAAGGACTCATGCCCCTGGATCTCACCCCGGCTATAGATAAAAAAAACACTCCAAACCATTATGGCCAATTAATCAAAAATCACGGGAAACTTGCACATGGTTCCACACACCTGTCTAAATCACACAATATGTACCTCTCCCGGTCGGGATTTCTTCTTTCTTGCAGTCCATGCACTGATTATATCTGTAAGCTAGGCATGCATTGTCTGACTGACCCATGAGTTTCCCTGGCATATTTGACAACCACGTGGGACAGTGACTACCAACATCTCGACATGTTTCCTTGCTCGCCACATTCCATTTTTCCAACCGCCCCTACGGGAAACTCAACTATTCTCCTAACCTTGTTCCCATATTTGCTAGGACATTCTACATTTCACTAAAAATATAACCCTCACGATAAGCTAATCATTAAGAAAGAAATATGAGTCGTCCGGGAATTTAGCTCCCTTGAATTTTACTTCAACATTATAAAAATCAATAAAAATTCCATATAGGACATGCATTAACTTACAACATTTTGATATTTACAAAAGAACGCTAATCCTATCCCCGGGTTATGTCATGCTTAGAAATTAAATTTGGACATCACTCATCTGTTTGGTGGCCGTTGTCTCTCCTTCCACGGGAGACCCATGGTGAAGTTCTTAGTACTCCATGACCACTCGGTAGGTGGCGGACGTGCAGTCCTTCATCCCTGGTCCATACAAGTCCGACATCCTGGGGGACTCGTCACAGCTGAAATCTTACAGTAATCCAAGATGGGTACACTTTACACTCGTCACACGGCCTCTATTTCAGAATTTACACCCACGAATAAGGCGGTCTTTCAAACCACGGCGGGCGCGTTCACAGTAAGAATCGGGTGGCTCACGAGACTCGAGCCCCTGATTCAAAGCAACACTTTGGGTGATACCAAATTATGAATTTCACTGACTCATTAAACCGGCAGTTTCTCAGCCGTATTCTGCTACTTGTTGGTAAGTTATGCTCGCGGTTTTTACTAGTTTGACACGCAGCACAGAAACAATACCTAGGCTCGTTTGGCCTCCCGTTCACTTCACAAAGCGTGCTGGACACAATGGCGCTTTCAATACGCGGTCAAGGGTTTCTGACTTAAACTGGGGCACCGCGGGACATAGTGTCCTTCTCAACGACCGTAAAAGAACAACTGTCTCTGCAATGGCCTGCTCGGCCTATATTATCTTGCCCGCCGGAAGCTTGGGGGCGTCACGTTCACGGTTCATTAAGAACAAGAGCTCCTTTCGTACCAAGAATTGACGATATTGAAATATTGCATCTTGTAGCCCTCTGTCTCCTCTTTCATTTGGGCCAGGCGTGCTGGACCTACGATCAGCAGTTTTTATGTAATTTGCTTCCCGCCTTTGATTAATTCATAAGCGTCCCTCGGGAGGTGGAGTAAACTTTGAGCGCGACTCTTGGCTTGGGTGACGCCGCTGTATCCACATGTGTTAGCGATATGTTACATCTTGACAGCTGGTGACCTCATTTCTTCCCCTGCATAAGTTATTACATATGTTTAGTCTGGGGAACGCAGAAAATTCCGCTCTATTCAAGGGTGTGTCTCACATAATTTTCCTATGTCTGGATTAAAATATCATTCCATTGTTTACGCGCCAAAGTCCGACGTTGGCACCCGTGACACGTGCATAAAAAACCGGAAGTTCCTTACGTTCGTTTGGAACTCTGGGAAGCTAGGCCACACCTCGGGGCGTATCTGACTACTCCAGCATCGCGTCCCCTTCTATCTCTCTCTGCAAGTTGAGAGCGTATTTCCGCGGGGGCTTGGCTGTTGCTTTGTCTTTCCTTTGTCTGGCAAGTGCTCTTTTCGCGGGTTCCATTCTGGCAGGACGCCGCTCGATCCCCTTCGCCCATACTGCTACCAATGACGCGACCTTTAGGAGTAATTTTAATGGAGTATAAAAGCCCATATCATTCCCATGAGCTGTACAGGACACTGTACGGTTTCAATATGTTTGGGCCGCGGAAAGGCGAGAGCGCTTCACAGCCAACGAGGAGGTGAAGCAGTTTGTGCGCAATTGGCTTCAGACGCACGCGGCTACCTTCTTTAAAAATGGGATGAAAAAATTGGCTATCCAGTGGTAAAAGAGTGTAGATAGCATGGGGACTTATCT